>NC_133512.1:31612500-31815000 GCF_049354715.1 Callithrix jacchus
TAACCCAAGATCCACAAAATCCCCAAGGGCTGCAGCTGTGTGAGTTCTCTAATCTGGGAAATGCACTCAAATAGAGTGAGAAAATCAGAGCAGATATAAATTGGAAATTCCTGGAAGTAAAATTTTTTAAACAGTGGAACAAGCCACTTGAGGAGCATTCCGGAATCTCCTTCTCTTGGGTGCTTTAAAAGGACAACCCTGGCACGCAACAGGCTTCCTTAAGGGCCCCTCTTTCTCAAGTGCCTGAGGACGTGACCTCCATGAAAGAAGCCAGGAAAATTCCCAGCACAGGCACCATTCAGCCATCTCCAGAACAGCAAAGCCCTGTAGCAACTCCAGAAAAGTCCCCAGTGTGCTGGTGATACCAACAGCCTCAAAAAAGTCCAAATATCCCTGTGGGGCAGGCTTGTATACATATATACCACAATATAATTCCAAACATTATCCATGGCCAGGATCATGGGCCATGGAAAAGAAAGGTCTATATTATTGCCAAAGCTCATTCAGTCAGGGAAGCCGCCCACTGGGCACAACCAGCACCAGCCCTCCTCTGATCATCCCGGCTCTGCTACAGACTTGTCTGCTTATTTAACTTCTCTAAGCCTCAATTTTCCTAAATGTAAAATGGGGTTGATAATATGGCTTCACAAGGTTGATTGTGAGGTTTAAACAAAATACTCTGTGTCTAGTGTGCAGCACAGTCGCTGGCACCTGACAAGGAAATGAGCCAGTTGTGTAACTAGTATCACCTCCCTGCACCTTCTCATCTTTCTTGTCTCTCCTTCCTCCTTCCAGCTGCAGTCTTCACCATGCTCTAACACACTGGCACTGCATACCAAACACAAGGTGACTTTCAAAGATCGCAACATAAATGAAAAGATGGCTGAGGGATGGAGAGCCTGGCTCAGCTACCATCCCAAATGGAAACAAGCAGAGAGCTTCTTGCAAATGAAGCAGCAATTGCATTCTAATTGCTAGTCCCAAATTATAACGGACCAGGGAGCCTACGTGTTACTCTTGCCATGGGTATTTTATGAAATTAACAATTAGTCGACATGCTCCTATTGAGATACACTATCTGTTCAGCATTTTTAGCACTTACTGAGCACAGGCTCTGTGCTAGGCAAAATAGCAGACAAAGGATTGAATCAGACATGGGCTCTTTACTCAAGAAGCCCCTCATCCAGTAGGTGAGATAAGACCCTGAATAAGTTTGCTTCCTACTTGGGGATCATTTGTAAATGTGATTAAGGCAATGATGGGCCAGCATATGTTTAACGATTGTCATGGGGAGGGGAAGAGGGAGGAAGAAGGAAGCTGTCTGTATGTGGAAGCTATACATTTATGTGCACATAAGTTTATTATGAATTTTACTGATTTGGAGGATGTGTACTACATAATTCGCAAATAAAAGTAAAATTAGTGGACTCTCTTTATTGTAATTACTCATAGTCAACTGAATCTCTTTAAAAGCTTTGGAAAATTTTTGACAAACTCTTATATCCATACCGATCCAGGATGCGAGTAATAAACAGTATAATTCTGACACGAATAGGGGTTGATATTTTCATTTACATTAATGAGTAGAACAAAAGTGAAAAATGAAGACATATGTCAGAGCTACATTGTTTCATCAGTGACATGAGTGACGTCTTTGCTGAATCAGATAATAGTTTCCATACACTGGAAGAATATTTCCTCAAATTTTTACACTATTCATAATGTAACAGCTACAGGCATGACAGCTTTTTAAGCTTAATCTGCATCATTAAACATTTTCTCCATCACTTTTTTAAGTCTAGTCAACAAGATAAATCAAATGCTGATTTCAACAGTGTAAATACTCCTACCATGGTCAATCACAAGTTGCCAAGGTAATGTCACTGAATGCAGAATTGGGATAAGACACATAGTAACCCACTCTTATATATTTCCACTGCACAATTATCATAGATGTAAATAACCTCCAGACACAGATAAAAGTAAAATACAGTACAATAAGTAGGAATCAGTGAGTTTGGGGTATTTATTACCTTCGTTTTTAATATAATTTATTTATTTGTAAATAAATAAATTTTCCATGAATTTTCTTCCCAGTTTCCATTGGGTCCTCATGGATCTGCCCCATTCTCTTCAGGGCCCGCCTTTCAGTGGGTGTTACCCAAGAGCAAAAGGAGTCTGTGGAGCTGTGAACCGAGGGAAAGTGCCTCCCATGGCAGCACTTTCTTGCATCTGGCCCTCCCTGGGTGCCTCATGGTTTCTCCCAGTATCCCAGCCTCGCAGAGGTGAGTCTGTTGCTTCCTTGGAAGCGACATTTTCCTCAGGCCCTGGAGGGCTTCATTACTGAGCAATGGTTTCATTTCTTTTTATTCTAGAATATTTTTCTTCTTCCTCCCTTCTCCCTTCTGTCTCTTCACCATAAAATTGTATTATGCAGCTGATTCTTTTGGAAGGAAGAGAGCAACATTAACATCAATTCTGATTTGGACCTTTCTCCTGAGTGGTTATGTTCTCATCTGAAATATCTCTTGAGGGCAGAGCCAAAAAGAGGGAGTACGAGGAGAAGACTGGGCAAGGGAGATGCCAGGAGAGGACCTGGAGGGAAGAGGGCAGAGTCTGAGTCAAGGGACACAGTCTGTGGCCTCCTGCCAGTGCCCTCATCGCCAACCACCTGACCCCACCCCACTCACATCCCAAGCCTTTTCCTGAGCATTATCCAAGTGATTATTTAAAAGGCAGCTTTGTGGGCCCCAACCCTACACCTGCTACATTTCTGGGGTTGGGGCTCAGGAGTCTGCCTTTCAATAAGCTCCTGCAGGTAACTCCCATGCACACTCAAATTAAAGCCACTAGCTTAAGACTCTGCTCGGAGACCATCTGACTTCTGGTTACTTTGCAATTTGGGAGTTTTCACGTGGCAAGTGAAGATGGCCTTGATTGGTTGGTTCACAAGGTATCAGGCACCTTCAAAAATTAATAGTACAGAATGATGGGCAATTCTATCTGTAGGCCAAAATTGCAGATAAAAGTAAGGAAACCTGGCCTAAATGACAGGGAAAGGCAATAATCAATATAGTAACATAAAACAATAATGCAGCTGGTACAATCAAGCCATCCCGTCGGGAGCCGTAGAGTGCATCATTAGTGTCCAGTCATAATGAAGCCCACAGAATGCAGCTCACATTAGCCAGGACAAAGCCTCTTCAACACTGAATATTCTGCCACACTGCAGGCACGTTTATTTTATTTGAAAGAAGAATGGTCCTGTTGCCAAGCCATCAGATGGTAAAAAGAGATATATTTGATGGATAATAAAAAAGGGTCTGCCACAGCCTCACAAAATACGTTTCTAATGGAAATGTTTCTAGTACGTGGAATTCATAGCCCTAGTGTGTAGGGCTGCACAAGAGATTCCTGCAGACGAGGTAAGCAGGAGCGGGGAGAGCGGTGTGGGGTGAGTCAGGAATATAGCCGCAGAGATTGGGCGGGCGGGCGGGGGGGGGTGCGGGGATCCACATTATTTTTAACAATAACAAACAACAACAAAGAGCCCACTTGACAAACATCACTCACTCTTTCTCAACCTGTTTCCTTGATGCAGATTGACAGCCCTTTTAATATGAAATAAATCAGGCAGGAGAAGGAGTGTCTGGAAGAACATACAGATTGAGGGCTGACTGACACAACGCCTCTGAAATGCGCTACATTTGCATTTGCCTTTGTAACAGCCAACTTGAAAGGATGTCAGATGCTTTGAAAGGCTGTGAGGATGCGATTTGAACTTGGAGAGTGAATGTGCGGCGCCTCGTGATGCCGGAGCCCCACAATGTGCTGCCAAGAACGGGAGCAGGCAGACCCCGCAAACACAAGTGGCCCTTCCAATCTCCCTCCCGATCTTGGGGTAAAAAGACATTTTATCTAATAACTGGTTTCATACTTAGTTAGGACCAACAAGTCCTCCTGAGTCTGTGGGCTCACACCACAGCATTAGGGTCAAGTCACTTCTCACCAAGAAAACTGGCTGGTAATGAGCGACGACACCTTTCAAGGAGGTGTGTGGTCAGCGACCATCGCTGTCAAGCACCCTCCCACCTCAGTCCAGTCTTCCAGATACTGAAGTCCCTTTGGTTAGCTGCCTTCTTGGATTTCCTGGACTGTCTGGTGTTCACAGTGACCCTGCAAAACAAATGCCAGTCCCCATCAATCCTGAGACAACCAAAGTCAGTTTCAACGTCTCTCCTGGCACAGGGAGAAGTATTTCCACTGTGAGCAAGAAAATGCTTGAGAGGTGTGGGGTGCATCTAGAGTGAGCCCGGGAGGAGAAATCAGAGAACAAGGCAGTAGGCAAGCACAAAAAAAGCAAGCTCTACTGGAAAAGTGTCTTCCTTCTGAAGCCCACACCTATCCTCTTCAGCACCTTTGCTCCCTTCCACCTGGAGAGCCCGCCCAGGCAACACACCCTCCCGGCACCCCATCAGCGGTTTTGCTCCTGTTAGCTTGGCTCCTTGATCATTCAGCAGTTGTGGTGGAGCACCTATGAAGTGCTGGTCACTGTCCAAGGTGCTTGAGCTAGAGTGATACTGAAATCACAGCTGTCCTCCAGGACTTACGTTCCAGTGAGAGATAAACAAAATGCTATTGCAAACAAGATAGGTATAGATTGTGAGAAATGCTATAAAGGAAGAGAGTTGACATAGTAAGTGGCACTAACCCAGCTAGCCAGGAGGCCTACTTTCCAGGGAGTGATCAGGGACAGCCTGCTCAGAACAGCAACATGTGAGCTGACATCTAAAACATGAAAAGGATCCAGCCACATGACAAAGAGCAGGAAGAGTGGGCCAGGCACAGAAAACATCAAGTGCAAGGGCACTGAGCAGGGGAAGCCCTTGGAAGGGTGGCAAATCAGCAAGAGGCTGTGTGGCTGGGATATGGGAGGGAGGGAGAAGAGGAGAGAGGTCAGGTGGGAGAGGAAAATGGGGCAGCTATTGCAGGGCCTCTGCTGGGCTTTGGAGCCAGTGTGTCTGCCTCCCAAACACCTGTGTGACCTTGGGCAATATAACTGACCTCTCCAGTGGTCTCCAACTGGGCCGGTAACACCTGCCTCATAATACCTACTCCATGGGGCTGTTGTGAAGATTATAGGAGCTGAGGCTGGTGCATGCAAACTGCCTTACGCAGTGCCTGGCAGTGTTAGCATTCAAGACATGTTAACTGCTACCATTATTTTCAAAGATGGGTTCATGTGGGGTGGGATGGGAGTATTAAATCAGCTTCTTGGGGCCCTACTGAGCCAGTGTACCTGAGTTCCCCATGATGTCAGGCCACCAAAAGCATTCGAGTGCAATTATAAAGAAATTACTTTCCCAGCAATTAATCACCACTATAAGATTGCCAATACATATCATTGCGGCATTATGACACATTGCATCACGCGATCAGAATGTAGAGTAGGAAGGGGCCATTTGTAGCTGACCTTATTCAAGTCAAATCAGCTCAATCAGTGGGATTTTGAAAGTCAGTGGGAGTTTTGCCTGAATAAGGGTCAAGACCAATTATCAAAAGGCAAAATAAAACAAAAAGATGTTTTTAAAGCTATTAGATGTTATAGTAATTTTTCACAGTTCAGGGATACGTTGAGATAGTGACTCTGTAATTTGGGCAATACAGTGCTCATAAAGGTTTTCTGTCTAGTCCTTTATTTTAAGAGTCTATCTGCATGTTTTTTCTTCTCTTTTTTAGATGGGGTCTTGCTCTGTCACTCAGACTGGAGTTCAGTGGCACAAACTCAGCTCACTGCAACCTCCACCTTCTAGGCTCAACTGATCCTCCCACCTCAGCCTCTTGAGTAGTTGGGACTACAGGCCCATGCTACCATGTGCAGCTAATTTTTTGTATTCTTGGTAGAGATGGGATTTTGCCATGCTGCCCAGGCTGGTTTTGAACTCCTAAGCTCAAGTGATCCTCCTGCCTTAGCCTCCCAGAGTGCAGGGATTACAGAGTGGGCCACCATACCTAGCCCTGGATCTTCTTTTTATAGACTCAGAAACATGGTTTAAAAGTACAAAACGGCTGAGATACATATCGAAAACAGAAGACTTCTCACCAACTACCTATTACACTATGCATTTGGATTATCTGTGCCTCTCTGGTAGCGAAAGAGCAGGAAAATGCTGGAAAACTACAACCTAATTTGAGCCATCAGATTTCTCCTCCATCTTGCAAGTCCCCCTGTGCTTCAGAAACTGACTGTAATTTAATCATAACATTGGCTTAAACAAGTTTTAAAATTATAAGTGTACCACCAAAAAAAATAGCTATTCTGCACATTTCAGAGCCAACATGGTCTATGCATGGCTTGTCATTTCTGTATTGTGTGTGGCTCTGCTCCCTTTAAGTCTCCTTAAAATAGCAGCCAGGCATTAGAGAAAAAGCTTCCTAAAACCTGTTGAGGTCTCTCACTGCCTCTAGCTACTGCCACTTTCCTTCTCTGCTGTCTCCAAGCTTGGTTTGCACCTGCTGGCTCATCACCACCAACATTTGTAATGGCTCCAACCAGAACATTCGAATTTTGGAAGGTGTTGATTAACAGACCTTATAAAATTATTTCAAATGTCCAATTTGGTAAATGTATTTTCAATTTGATGAGGGAACCGAAAGCAAAAATGCTTGGTACACTGTGAGCATTCTGAGAACAGAAATCATGTCTTGTATTCTTCATACCCCTCACCATGCCCTGAACTTACAAATTTTCCAATAAATAAGTGCTACATAATTGGTCAGTTACAAAGTCAAATTGCTTTGTCTAGACAGAGAGGATTGATTTGGGCTCTGTGAGCCAAGCTGACAAAGTTAAAGTTCAGATTCTATGTACAAGTGGTAATAACAGTACCTGACACTGAAGCTCGGGACATAATATACAACTGGTTTTTAAAAGGTCAGAGGGAAGCAACTGAAACATTGCAGTAAGAGGATCTTGAAATTATATGAGTGCAAAGTTGAGGGTGTGTATTTTGTACAACAGGCTTCTGGCTGTTAATCTGGTTTGAAAAGGGGTTTGCAGGCTGGGTGCAGTGGCTTATACCTGTAATCTCAGAACTTTGGGAGGCTGAGGCAGGAGAATCACTTGAGCCCAGGAGTTTGAGACCAGCCTGGGCAACAAAACAAGACCCCATCTCTACAAAAAAAATGTTAAAATAAAAATTATCTGGGCATGGTGGTGTATGCCTTTTATCTTAGCTACTTGGGAGGCTGAGGTGGGAGGATCATTTGAGCCCCAGAGGTTGAGGCTACAGTAAGCCATGATCACACCATTGCCCTCCAGGCTAAAGGACAGAACAAGACCCTGTCTCAAAAGAAAAAAAAGGGGGGGGATTGCTAGTTAATAAGATATAGTAGGCCAAGTTCCTAGAAAAATGAAGCCTGAGGCCAAAGTTTATGTACTGAGGCTTTGCTGCATCCCAGGGATGCAAAAGTGAGGGAAAGAAGGAGTAAGTCAGGGAGAAAGGGAGAAAAGGGAGATGAGATATCAAGTTGGGCTCCACTTACATGCAAGGACAACCTCTTGCACAATTGTGCAGGTGGTCTTCAGAGCAGCCAAGAGAATTACTGGATTTCAGCCCATCTGGTAGGGCAAGGGCAACTGGTGGGGTACAGAACACGGGAGGACAAGAAGGAAAATGTATCTTCTGACTCCCGTACCTCAATAGTGGAAATTTTGTTTCAAAGGGTATTAACCCCTTCTGATGGTTAATTTTATGTGTCAACTTAAGGGGTGCTTTAGGATGAGACTAATGTTTGAATCAGTGACCCTCTGCCAGCTTTTACACTGTAACTGCACCATCAGCTCTCTCGGGTCTCAGGCTGGTCCACATTGCACATTTTAGACTTGCCAGCCTCCATAATCACATAAGCAAATTCCCAAAAATAAACCATATACATATGTATATATATATATATATATATGTATGTATGTATGTATGTGTATATATATATATGTATGTGTGTGTATATATATCTCATTGGTTCTGTTTCTCTGTAGAACCTGTTTCTTTGTAGAACCCCTGAACTTCCAAGCTGCTCAAACAGAGGTGCAGAGCAGGGTTCTGAGGAGTCTCATCAGTTTCCACAGGGTGGCCATGGACAGCCATGAGCAGGCACTGCCCGGTTTTGGCCCTGAAATGCAGTCGCCACGGCAACCAGGGTGAAGCAAGTGGCCAAGGGCCAGGAGACAGTACAGGTAAGAGGATCTCAGATGATGCCTTGGGAGTGGATAGTACAGAGGGAAAAGCCAAGAGCAAGTCCTGACCTTAAAAAGGTATGCTTATTTATATATACCTTTTATTTTATATAATAGTCTTATGAATAAAATGAAGAAACGTGTGCTGGTTTTATAGTGAGATGAGTTTTCAAGTAACAAGACAACAGACACTCAAGGAGCATTTGTGGTTTAATGCCACTATCTACGTGTATGACTTTGGGAAAGTGATTTGGCCTGGCTAGTTCTTAGTTTATTGATTTTTAAAAAGAGAGCACTGGATTGACAGTGTGCAAATTCTCCCAGCTCTGGAATTACTATTTTTCCCTATGAGTTGGACCAAGATATCGAAATTTAAAAATATGCAATCTGACACATCAAATGTCAGGTTCAAACTTTTAAAATATTTTTATTAATAGAAATAATGGACAAAAATTACCCTAATGAAATTTAGCATCACTAAATAATAAACCAAAATGATTTTGATGAAACTTCATCCCTCTGATGAAATTTAGCATCACTAAACGTCAAGCACTACATTTGTGTCCAAGCAATCCATTCCACAAGTACTGACTTTGGGAGACATTTGGCTTGAGAATCATTCATATTACACAACAACAAAAATAACAACCAACTCTGGGGATTTCTGTTGATTTTAGAGTCAAAAGAATGAATCAATTCCTAAATATTCATGTCCTCACTGGGATTCCTTCACTGAGAGGGAAGCTGGAGAAGATGGCCTCTGATGATCCATCTGAAGACTCCAAGTTTCATCCATTCTTATCCCTTCCCTCCCACCTTTGCCTGGGCACAGTCAGACAGGGGCATAGGACACAATCACAAGGTCAAGTGCTCTTACAGTGGTGCAAGGCCACTCAGAGAGCCTCCTGGCTTTTACTGCTCCTCACCCTTAAGAGATGATTGTTCCGGATTGTGAGTCCAATGGCTGGTGTATAAAGTCACCTAAACACAAAGTTCGTAGGCAGAAGGCAGCTTCAGGATCCTCACTCAGCTCTTCAAGAGTTATAGACACTAAAAGTTGGCCTCTGGAGTGTGCCGTCACTCTGCTGACTGGAACCAAATCTATCTTAAAGTTAGAAATATGATCCAGTTGGGGACAGACTGTGATTTAATGTCATCCAAGTACTACAGGGCACACTTCTTAAAGAAACCATTGTAAATTATTTGTGGCTAATTCTGCTGGCGGATGGAGGGCATGGGATATTCTCAAGTACAAGAGCCAAGCTTGTATCTAATAATTGTTATATCTTCTCTGAAATTTACTGCCGATGTCTCAATTTTAACAATTTAAATAACAAGCTTAACCAAGTGGAACGAGGCTCAGTCAGGCTGGCGCTCTTGATGAAAGCAGGACAACTCTCATGTCTGAGCGCATTTTTACTTTGACATGAGCAGTGACACACAGAGATGAAATCTGGTTAAAGCTGCAGCCTTCTCAACCCCATGACAGCTTCTTAGGCTAAGGAAAACAATTTCAAGAGAGTGCACACATATACTTGTTAACTTTACTTAAGAAGACTGATTAGAGGCCACACTTATGAATATGATAATAAGAATTGGGTGCTAGGAAGGTAAGCCAAGGAAGGTGGGTAAATGGCATTGCTGTTGTCTTCACTTTCAATGGGCTGCTCAGTGGTCTGAAAATCTCTGGGTCCATCAGTTTGTTCAGAAACGAGGTAGACCTCCTCCATGCTCCAAGGATCCATGAAGATAACACATTTTTATTTTACTTGCTGTTGCATTGATGTTGATACTGTGAGTGGTCATTTATGATTTCCTGTAGATTACACTCCTGTTACCCTTCTGCTTCTCTTTACTCCAGGTCTTGACACATTCTCCAATTTCAAAAACATGTTTCATGCCCAAAGTTATGTAACACGCAAGGTGAAATCTGTGCCCTTGTGGCCAAAACACAAGGCTATGTTGGGAAATTGCAACATGGCAGGTAGCATTGCTCCCAAATTGCAAGGTCTTATAGAAGAGTGAAGAGACTTGCCTTGAAGCTGAAAGACCTTAGAGAACTCACTTTGCTCTTGTGGATCACTGTTTCCTCTTTAATAAAGCAAAGAACTGGATGCACGCTCTCAAATATATGCTAGATTCCCTGTCCTATGATCCTATGCTCTTAATCTAAGGGCACCAATTCAAATTCACCTGCATTATTTAAAATTAAATATCAAAACTTTTAAAATGGTACAATGTTTTATCAACTTGGCAGTTTCTTAAGAAATTAAACATATACCTACATATGACCTAGCCATTGCACTTGTGAGTATTTATCCAAGAGAAATGAAAGCTGAAGTCTACACAAACTCTTGGACACAAATGTTCAGAGTAGCTTTATTTCTAATCATCTAAATCTAGAAATAACCCAAATAGCCATCAGTAAGTGAATGGATAAATAAATTGTGCTCTATCCATATAATTGTTGATAAACTCAACAACATAGATGAATTTCCAAATAAGTATACTGGATGAAAGAACCCAGACAAAAATAGCACATAGTGTGTAATTCTACCTATATAAAATTCCAGAAAATGCAAACTCATCTATAGTGGCAGAAAGCAGATCTGTGGTTGCTTCGGGACACAGTGGGTGGGCCAGGTAGAAGAATAATTACAAAGGGACACAAGGATGATGAGTATGTTCACTACCTTGATTGTGATGATGATTCCAAGGTGCAAATATATATTAAAACATATCACAGCATACACTTTAAATATGTGCAATTTATTGTAGGCCAATTATGCCTCATTAAAGCAGTTTTTTAATCTAAATATTATGCATACACCTTAATTTCCACTCTAAGATTTTATCACAAATAATCAGAGATGTATACTAAGGTCTAAAACATAAGGGCATTCATTGCAACACTATTTATAACTTTTCAACAAACTGGAAACAGCCTATATTGAAGAAGAGAACTGGTTAGGTAAAGTATGGCACAGCTATATGTTGGGTTACAATGCAGCTACTAAAAGTCACGCTGTAGACAAAATAGTTATTGTCATGAAAAAAATGTTTGTGATTTATTTCTGTGTGAAAAAAGCAAGGTACAAAACAACATGTGGTAGAATAGTGCAATTCTTTAAAGTCTATGTTGGAGGTTGATAATTAATCACACTTCTGTCTTCACCTCTTAGTTAGAAACAATTCAGACAGACTAAGGAGTTGGTCAGATGAAGAGCAACATACAGGCTTTGTTACTAAGAGACCTGACTGGAAAAACATAATTTGGAGCTAAGGCAAAGAAACATCTTGTTTATAGGGGGTGCTAGAACAGAGCTGGGCTGTTCAAGTCAGTCCCTCCCTATCTCAGGACGTTGATTTCCCAGCACATTTGGCAGTAATGCTTGAGAACTGTAAGAAGGAAGCAAGGAGACGCCAGGCGTGGTGGCTCACACCTGTAATCCCAGCACTTTGGGAGGCTGAGGTGGGCAGATCACCTGATGTCAAGAGTTTGAGACCATCCTGACCAACATGGTGAAACCCTATCTCTACTAAAAATACAAACATTAGCTGGGTGTGGTGGCATGCATCTGTAATCCCAGCTACTCCAGAGGCTGAGGCATGAGAATTGCTTGAACCCAGGAGGCAGAGATTTGCAATGAGCCGAGATTGCGCCACTGCACTCCAGCCTGAGTGACAGAGCCAGACTCTGTCTCAAAAAAAAAAAAAAAAAAAAAGAAAGGGGGGAGAACTGAATGGGTCCAAGGATACCTGGAGAACTGTCCTGCACTCTGCCCGATAGGCCTTTAGAAATGGAAGTTCCCACTTGATTGCCCAAGGTAGAAACACAGGGAGAAGAAAAGAAGGATGCCCCTTGCAATCTACATGTCTCTGTAAAGATAAAGAGAAATAGACTGCAGGGGCATGTGCCATGCCGCCAATGATGGCTGCCCTGCCTGGCTGGGTACAGGGACTAAGACAGAGAGAGAGGAAGAGTTATGGGTGATTATTTTATTCTTTTTCTTTGCTTTTAATTATTTTTAGATTTTCCAGGTTTTCTGAATATATGGCTTAGGAGGAAAAGATTCTTTTCTTAAACAGATAAAGTAAATTAAAAGTAGAAAGAAGGTCTGAGCTTTCCAGTGCTGCTGTGGTGGGCAGTATTTGGCCTGAGGCTTCCCCCTCCCCACCTCATTATTTCATATACTTTGTGAAGATGCCATTTGGGTACATGCTGCCCATCATCTGTTACAGTGCTAACTGAAAATGTCGAAAGCACTCAGTAAACAGGATTAGATTTTGCTTTTACTTTTTCCTTAGCTGACGAAGAGAGTGGCATGAAATGATTTTTCTAGAATAGCCTCCACTTAGCATTCTCGTGGGATTGACATTCAGGCATGTCCTGGATCCATCTTCTCAAATTGATCAAACAAAGCCTCATAAGCTTATTACAAAACTAAAGTTACAAAAAATTAAACACATGTGACTATCTAAAGCTTTTAACACCAAAAAACAAAATGCAGTATAGCAGAGCTATTTATAATATAATTGCATACTTTTAAGGTATTAATTTATAAAGACCTATCAGGAGCTTTGTCCTATAATAGGAACAAAGTTAGGTGCAGACCATCTTCCTCCCATCCTATTATCTTGTAACCTCACTTTGAAGATAACACCAAAAGTCTATATTTGAGGCCCTCTTTGAATGGAAGTCTAGCTCCCATATCCCTTCACACTTTACTGCACCCCCAGTGTTATCTCAGATTCAAACTCCAGCTGTCATCCAGACTCCACCCCTATGACAAGCCCAGCACTTGCCATGGCAAGGATCCCAAAGGAAACTTGGGAAACGGTGCTAAAAATCCAGCCAAGAAACACGGAGAAACTCTCCTGCAAGGTCGCCCAACACAGTCATCACCAATCCAGAATTTCTGAAGACAGAAAAATAGAGGCTTCTTCACGTTACTGGCTGTCCCATTTGTGATAGTAGCAAATGTTACAGAGACCATCTGAAAGTATCCAAGGGCTAAAAACGGTCTTTATAAGTACTGCTTTTAGAAATGCTGGCCAGCCCCACCCCACAGAGGAGCTCACCGATTCTGGGCACAAAAATGTCCTCCCCAAACAGAGACTCGTCGGAGTGAAGGGATTCAAGCCCATCATCATTTGGCTTGGAGGTCCTGATGTTCATGTGCTACCCGGGTCCCTGCCATCTAAGTTGGTAACTGCCTTCTCTTTGAGCCATGTGCTTCCCAATGCCTGGCCCCAGCCTTCCCCTCCCCCTACAACCCAGGGACAAGGGCAGGAAAATATCTTAAAAATCACATATGCTGAATCCTGCCCAGTAAGCACAGAGCAACCAAGAGCACTGAAAGACCAGAGCTGAGAGTCTTGGAGCCAGAGTCAGTCTCAGTCCTGAAGAGTGCTGGGAACGACACCTCAGATTCTCCAAGAACTTTTACATCCATCTACTTAAGAGATAGATTTTATACTGTGATCCAGTCTACATGTACCTTCAAGTGGACACAAAAACATATAACTGAAACCAGCTCCTTGAACTCAGTCTGCTACAGAATAGCTATTCAATAACTATTTGTTGCCTGAACAAACCAAAATAAGACTAGCAAAACAGTACTTCCTTTCACCATGCACTCCAATAATTTCTCTTCTATTCTGTTTTTCTTTTCTTTCTTTCTTTCCTTCTTTTTTTCTATTTCCTTCCTTCCTTCCTTCCTTCCTTCCTTCCTTCCTTCCTTCCTTCCTTCTTTCTTTCTTTCTTTCTTTCTTTTTTTCAGAGTCTCCCTGTGTTGCCCAGGCTGGAGTGCAGTGGTGCAATCATGGCTCAATGCAGCCTCAACCGCCTGAGCTCCAACAATCCTCTCACCTCAGCCTCCTGAGTAGCTGGGATGACAGGCACATGCCACTGTGCCTGGATAATTTTTAAATTTTTTTTGTATAGACACAGTCTTGTATATTGCCCAGGCTGGTCTCAAATTCCTGGGCTAAAGGATCCACCTGCCTCAGCCTCCCAAAGTGCTGGGATTACAGGCAGAAGCCACTATACTCAGCCTCTTTTTCATTTCTTTGAGAAAAAAAAAAAAGTCTTGAGTTGCAACCCACTAACGTGGTGTCAGTACCGCTAACGTGCAAACTTCAGCTTGAAAAGCCCTGGAAGAGGGGACTCAAGATGGCGCTGTGAGAACAACCCAGGATTGGAGCCCGCGTTGAATTAGCAAACGGTGAGTCAGTGCTGCATTTCCAGACTGATCTTTGTTGCCCACAGAACGGGGAAACTCCCAAGTATAAAAAGACACGGGACGCCAGGCAGTAGGTTTGCCTGGCGAAGCCGGCAGCCGGGGCGGCGGCGGCCGGCCCTACCCAGCAATCCCCACAGGGCGCGCTTGTCCGGGTGCCTTGTTGAACCGGCAACCTGAGACTTGAGAGGGCTGGACTTGAGACTGAAGGAGACTTGCACAGTAGCCCAGCCCAGGGGATTGCAGGGACAGATGCTTGGGATACCCAGTGGGACGAACAAAACCGCGATTTCAAACTATCCCGGGCAGACGGTCGAGACGCTCTGTGGGGGAGGGGCGTCCACCACTACAGAGGCAACCTGCCCCAACTGATATACACGCCCACTGCTGAGGCAGCCAGCCGTTGCCGAGGCAACCCGCCCCAACTGAGATACACGCCCACTGCTGACGCAGCCAGCCGTTGCTGAGGCAACCCGTCCCTACTGAGATACACGCCCACTGCTGACGCAGCCTGCCATTGCTGAGGCAACACGCTACAACGAAGAGACTCCGCCGCAGGGCGTGGCGGAGACCACAGCAGAGCCGGCAGGAACAGCGCGAATCACACAACAGCAGGGCGGAGCCTCGGCAGCCAAACAGTGGCTAGTCTGCCTTTGAGCTGGGCAGGACACCTGATCGGACATCCAAAAATAAAGCCCAAACCCCTCAACACAGAGCATTTGAGAAAAAAAAAAAAGGGTTGTTTAATGAGCTGTGTTGCAGCAGAATCAAACATAGCAGCCTAACAGCCCTGAATGAACAACAGAGTGCACAGCTCAGCAATTAAACCCCTATAAAGTACAAACTGTCTCCTCAAGCAGCTCCCTGACCCCTCTATATCCAAAAGACTGTCATTAGGCAGGCATCATCCTGGGACAAAGAGAGCAGAAAAAGAAACTGGTAGCATCCCTCGCTGTGCCACGGCTACTAGAGGTGCACCCCAGACAAGCAGGGTCTGGAGCGGACCTCAACAGTCGTACAGCGAAGGGGCTAGACTGGTAGAAGGAAAACCAAGCAACAGAAATACTTCATCATCAACATTCTGGGTGTCCACTCAGAGACCCAAACGAAAAGTCAGCAACTACGCAGACGACCAGCGGACAAATCCACAAAGAAGGTAAGAAACCAGCGCAAAAAGGAGGAAATCACCCGAAACCAGAACACATCGCCTCCTAGAAAGGACCAAAACTCCTCACCAGCAAGGGAACAAAGCTGGACGGAGAATGACTGTGACGAAATGACGGAATTAGACTTCAGAAGATGGATAATGAGAAACTTTTGTGAGCTAAAAGATCATGTATTAAATCAATGCAAAGAAACTAAGAACCTTGAAAAAAGATTTGAAAAAAGATTCGAGGAAATGATAACAAGAATGGATACCTTAGAGAGGAATATGAATGAATTAAAGGAGCTGAAAAACACAATACGAGAACTTCGCGAAGCAAACGCAAGTTTCAATAGCCGAATTGACCAAGCAGAAGAAAGAATATCTGAAGTCGAAGACCAACTCAATGAAATAAAACGAGAAACCAAGATCAGAGAAAAAAGCGCAAAAAGGAATGAACAAAGTCTCCAAGAAATGTGGGACTATGTGAAAAGACCTAACCTACGTTTGATAGGTGTACCAGAAGGGGACGAAGAGAATGAATCCCAGCTGGAAAATACTCTTCAGGACATCATCCAGGAAAATTTCCCCCACCTAGCAAGACAAGCCAACACTCAATTGCAGGAAATACAGAGAACACCACAAAGATATTCCGCAAGAAGAGCAACCCCAAGGCACATAATCGTCAGATTCAACAGGGTTGAAATAAAGGAGAGAATACTAAGGGCAGCCAGAGAGAAAGGTCGGGACACCCACAAAGGGAAGCCCATCAGACTCACAGCAGATCTCTCGGCAGAAACACTACAAGCCAGAAGAGAGTGGGGGCCAATATTCAACATTCTTAAAGAAAAGAACTTTCAACCCAGAATTTCATATCCAGCCAAACTGAGCTTCAGAAGTGAAGGAAGAATAAAATCCTTTGCGAACAAGCAAGTACTCAGAGATTTTGTCACCACCAGGCCTGCTTTACAAGAGCTCCTAAAAGAGGCACTACACATAGAAAGGATCAATCAGTACCAGCCATTCCAAAATCACACTGAATGCTAAAGAGCTTCAACATAATGAAGAATCTACAACAACTAACAGGCAAAACAGCCACTTAGAATCAAAATGGCAGTATCAAATTCACACATAACAATATTAACCCTAAATGTAAATGGACTAAATGCACCAATCAAAAGACACAGACTGGCAAATTGGATAAAAATCCAAAACCCATCAGTGTGCTGTATCCAGGAAACCCATCTCACATGCAAGGATACACAAAGGCTCAAAATAAAGGGATGGAGGAAGATTTACCAAGCTAATGGAAAGCAAAAAAAAGCAGGAGTTGCAATTCTCATCTCTGATAAAATAGACTTTAAAGCAACAAAGATCAAAAGAGACAAAGAAGGCCATTACATAATGGTAAAAGGATCGATACAACAAGAAGAGCTAACAATCCTAAACATATATGGACCCAACACAGGAGCACCCAGATACATAAGGCAAGTTCTTAATGACTTACAGAAGGACTTAGACTCCCACACAATAATAGTGGGAGACTTTAACACTCCACTGTCAATACTAGACAGATCAACCAGACAGAAAATCAACAAGGATACCCAGGGCTTGAACTCAGACCTGGAGCAAGCAAACCTGGTGGACATTTACAGAACTCTCCACCCCAAATCCACAGAATACACATTCTTCTCAGCACCACATCACACCTACTCTAAAATTGACCACATAATTGGAAGTAAAGCACTGCTCAACAAATGCAAAACAACTGAAATCATAACAAACAGCCTCTCAGACCATAGTGCAATCAAGTTAGAACTCAGAATTCAGAAACCGACCCAGAACCGCACAGCTTCATGGAAACTGAACAACTGGCTCTTGAATGTTGACTGGGTAAACAACGAAATGAAGGCAGAAATAAAGAAGTTCTTCGAAACCAATGAGAATGAAGACACAACGTGCCAGAACCTCTGGGACACATTTAAAGCAGTCTCTAGAGGAAAGTATATAGCAATAAGTGCCCATATGAGGAGAATGGAGAGATCCAAAATTGACACCCTATCGTCAAAATTGAAAGAGCTAGAGGAGCAAGATCAAAAAAACTCAAAACCCAGCAGAAGACAAGAAATTACTAAGATCAGAGCTGAGCTGAAGGAGATTGAGACACGAAAAACCCTTCAAAAAATCAATAAATCCAAGAGCTGGTTTTTTGAAAAGATCAACAAAATAGACAGACCACTAGCCAGATTGATTAAAAATAAAAGAGAGAACAACCAAATAGATGCAATAAAAAATGATAAAGGGGAAATCACCACAGATTCCACAGAAATTCAAACCATCATCAGAGAATATTACAAACAACTCTATGCACATAAACTAGTAAACCTGGAAGAAATGGATAAATTCCTGGACTCCTGTGTCCTCCCAAGCCTAAACCAGGAGGAAGCTGAAACTATGAATAGACCAATAACAAGGTCTGAAGTTGAGGCAGCAATTAAGAGCCTACCTCACAAAAAAAGCCCAGGTCCAGATGGGTTCACAGCCGAATTCTACCAGACACACAAGGAGGAGCTGGTACCATTCCTTCTAAAACTATTTCAAACAATCCAAAAAGAGGGAATCCTTCCCAAATCATTTTATGAGACCAACATCATCCTGATACCAAAACCCGGCAGAGACCCAACGAGAAAAGAAAACTTCAGGCCAATATCCATGATGAACATAGATGCAAAAATCTTCAATAAAATATTGGCAAGCCGATTGCAACAGCAAATCAAAAAACTTATTCATCATGATCAAGTAGGATTCATCCCAGGGATGCAAGGCTGGTTCAACATACGCAAGTCTATCAACGTAATTCACCACACAAACAGAACCAAAAACAAAAACCACATGATTATCTCAATTGACGCAGAGAAGGCATTTGACAAAATTCAACAGCCCTTTATGCTAAAAACCCTCAATAAACTCGGTATCGATGGAACGTATCTCAAAGTAATAAAAGCTATTTATGACAAACCAACAGCCAATATCATACTGAATGGGCAAAAACTGGAAGCATTCCCTTTGAAATCTGGTACTAGACAAGGATGCCCTCTCTCACCACTCCTATTCAATATAGTACTGGAAGTTCTAGCCAGAGCAATCAGGCAAGACAAAGAAATAAAGGGTATTCAAATAGGAAAGGTGGAAGCCAAATTGTCTCTATTTGCAGACGACATGAGAGTATACCTAGAAGACCCCATCGCCTCAGCCCAAAAACTCCTGAAACTGATAAACAACTTCAGCAAAGTCTCAGGATATAAAATCAATGTGCAAAAATCACAAGCATTCGTCTACACCAATAACAGACTTAAAGAAAGCCAAATCAAGAGCGAACTGCCATTCGCAATTGCTACAAAAAGAATAAAATACCTTGGAATACAACTCACAAGGAACGTAAGGGACCTCTTCAAGGAGAACTACAAACCACTGCTCAACGAAATCAGGGAGGACACAAACAGATGGAGAAACATTCCATGTTCATGGTTAGGAAGAATTAATATCGTGAAAATGGCTATACTGCCCAAAGTAATTTACAGAATCAACGCTATCCCCATCAAGCTACCATTGACTTTCTTCACAGAACTGGAAAAAACCACCATGAACTTCATATGGAACCAAAAGAGAGCCCACATAGCCAAGTCAATTCTAAGCAAAAAGAACACAGCGGGGGGCATCACACTACCGGATTTCAAACTATACTACAAGGCTACAGTAATCAAAACAGCATGGTACTGGTACCAAAACAGAGATATAGACCAATGGAACAAAACAGAGGCACCAGAGGCAACACAACATACATACAACTATACAATCTTTGATAAACCTGACAAAAACAAGCAATGGGGCAAGGATTCCATGTTTAACAAATGGTGTTGGGAAAACTGGCTAGCCATGTGCAGAAAGCAGAAACTGGACCCCTTCCTGACACCTTACACTAAAATTAACTCCAGATGGATTAAAGACTTAAACATAAGACCTGGCACCATAAAAACCCTAGAAGGAAATCTAGGCAAAACTATCCAGGACATAGGAGTAGGCAAGGACTTCATGAACAAAACACCAAGAGCATTGGCAACAAAAGCCAAAATAGACAAATGGGACCTAATGAAACTCCACAGCTTCTGCACGGCAAAAGAAACAGTCACTAGAGTGGATCGGCAACCAACAGAATGGGAAAAAATTTTCGCAGTCTACCCATCTGACAAAGGGCTGATATCCAGAATTTACAAACAACTCAAGCAGATTTACAGGAAAAAAACAAACAAGCCGATTCAAAAGTGGGCAAAGGATATGAACAGATACTTTACGAAAGAAGACATATATGAGGCCAACAATCATATGAAAAAATGCTCATCGTCACTGGTCATCAGAGAGATGCAAATCAAAACCACATTGAGATACCATCTCACGCCAGTTAGAATGGCGATCATTAAAAAATCTGGAGACAACAGATGCTGGAGAGGATGTGGAGAAAAAGGAACACTTTTACACTGTTGGTGGGAGTGTAAATTAGTTCAACCATTGTGGAAGACAGTGTGGCGATTCCTCAAGGCCTTAGAAATAGAAATTCCATTTGACCCAGCAATCCCATTACTGGGTATATATCCAAAAGACTATAAATCGTTCTACTATAAGGACACATGTACACGAATGTTCATTGCAGCACTGTTTACAATAGCAAAGACCTGGAATCAACCCAAATGCCCATTGATAATAGACTGGATTGGAAAAATGTGGCACATATACACCATGGAATATTATGCAGCAATCAGAAATGATGAGTTCGTGTCGTTTGTAGGGACATGGATGAATCTGGAAAACATCATCCTCAGCAAACTGACACAAGAACAGAAAATGAAACACCGCATATTCTCACTCATAGGTGGGTGATGAAAAATGAAAACACATGGACACAGAAAGGGGAGTACTAAACAGTGGGGTCTATTGGGGGGAAAAGGGGAGGGCCAGTGGGAGGGGGAGGTGGGGAGGGATAGCCTGGGGAGAAATGCCAAATGTGGGTGAAGGGGAGAAGAAAAGCAAAGCACACTGCCATGTGTGTACCTACGCAACTGTCTTGCATGCTCTGCTCATGTACCCCAAAACCTATAATCCAATAAAAAATCAAAAAAAAAAAAAAAAAAAGAAAAGCCCTGGAATGAGGAACCCACAAACACCCCATTCTGAAAAGAGTTTTATGCACAGGAGTTTATGCATGTTTTATGCACATGCCTGTTTTCCCAGCTATCCCTCATTGCAAATAACTGAAACCTGTCAAGTAGGAAGCAGGGGTTTGGGGACGTTGGGCACAAGCAGGTTAGCCCTGGGCCATAACGGGGTCAGGCAGAGGAGGACTGTGGAGCAGAGTGAGGCCACCACTGAGCAGAGGGGAGTGGTGTCATGGCCCAAGGGTGAGAGCATTGCTCTCTGGACGCAAGGGGCATCCTGGGTCTTGGCTCCAGTCCACACACTGGCCCCCCACATGAAGCCATTCTTCAAACTAGGAAGATTCTGCAAATGAAGTTGGAAGTCAGACTGGCAATTGCTTTGCTCCTCTATCAGTCAAAGGATTGGAAAGGGGGAAGACAATGGTTATTTACGTAGCTATGAAAATCATGGAGAAACCTGGTAAATGAAAATTCCACTCAGACCCACAAGGACCACAGAAGTAAGAAATTAAACAACTTTGTAAATAACGAGATCATTACTCTCACGCATTAATACACACTTAAGACCTATTGGAACCTTCCCATTTCAAGATACATGAAGGGCATTATCAGCTCATTTCCCAAGGTGAATGGTCTGTTTTCACAGCCCAGCACTAGGGGATGGAGCCTGGGTCAGCAGGGCTGGCTCAGGTGGCATGCTGATGAGCCTACACAAGGCGACGGTCCCCACATCCCTGCTATCGTGAAGACTGGAGTCACAGCCCAGTTTTTCACCGAGGGGGGCGCTTCATCAATGCACACCTGATGACGTTGGAAGGCAAGTTCTACGCCAGTGCATTTGCCTCCTCCAAGTTTCATCATCATTCACCAAATAAGCATAATTGCTCCGTGTTTAAGAGGTGCTGGGAACAGAGGCACTGCTGGTAATTGCCTAATGGGCCAATGAAATGAGGTGTGAGGCACATCAGTGTGAAAAAAGCAATAGCCACAAGTTTATTAACATTGAAAATTAAAATAAGCGCGGCCCCAGCCAGGCAGTCCTTGCTGAAATGAATCCCATTATCCCTCTAATAACTGTGCGGGGCTCAATTTGATGCCACCCAGGGGGTACAGAGCCCTCAATACGGGTCACCTCTCTGCCAGCTTTGGGAAGCTGAAGATTCTCTGGTTCACCGATAACTATCACAGAGGAAATACAAACACCCCCGGCCTACCTTGCAGCTCCTCTAATTCCACTTAAATCCATCCAGTGTTTGAAGAGCTGTGAAAGGGGAAGGTTGGAGAGAATTATATGTCACTCTGACCTGGGTGTCTTTTTTTAATAGCTGCTGAATGGAATTTGCAAAGGTGCAGTTGAGCTGTTCTGGCCTTGAACATTACGAGGGCCATGAGAAGGAAGCCCTGCCTGGGCCTCAGCAGCCAGCCTTGCCTTTTTTTCTCACCTTGGTCAATTTGTCAAATATTTGTAGATGCCCAGTGCTAGGAGAGCTGCCCTTGACCTCAAGCTCGTCTAATCTATGCAGGAAACGAGGCTCTCCCAGTAAAACAATCAGAAAACAATCCACTGTTCAGTGTATGCTACACCTAAAGCATAATGAAAATGCAGAGACAGGAAAGCTGGGCCGGTCAGGGAAGGATGGAGCTTAGGTAAAGGAAAGCAGAGGAAACTGGGCGAATGGAAACTAAAGATGTCAGAGGTGCTGGAGGACCCAGGAGACTGCCCAGGGCTGAGATGGGAGCTGGTGGGCAGGAAGCAGGGCAGGGTATGGAGAAGAGCCCTGGGAACCCCAGCTGCTTGGGTTTGGGTTTAATCATGGATTTAAAAGAAATCAGTGGAAGTTTCAGAAAAAAAGAGGAATCACATCATTGAAGAATTTAAATCATTTTACAGTGAATTTACATTTCAAAATATGTTGGAAGTTTACATTTTAATTCACTTTAAACTTTGTAAGTTTCCTTCACTTTATAGACTGCCACTTCCTTCCAATGGGCCTTTGCTGCTTCCCAGAAACCCACCTGTCTTCCCCGGCCCATTCACTTCCTTAGCTGTGGGATGGCTGTTCTGTGCCTTTTCCTCTCTTCTCAACCTTCCAGCACCTCTGCTTCTGTCCTGCTCTCCACTGCTGGCCTGGGCTCCAGTGCACACCCCTGGCGCTTCTGGCCCTGCCTCCCTGTGCCTGTCCACCCTGCCTCCCACCATCTCTGCCAGCAGTTTTCCCTCTGCTATCCAGGCTGAGCTCCTCCTCTGCACCAGGGATCCCAGCTCATCACCCCCAGGATGCTGTTCCAGAACTTCCTCCCCTCCCCCGACTCATGAAGCATACATTCTTCATTGTCTGTCCCTATTATATCAATCCCATCAGCATACAAACTTGCAGCAATTTCTCTCATCTTAAAAAAAAAATCTTGTGTAATTGCATTTTTCAACTCCTGCCCCATTTCCCTCTCCTCTTTGCCGCACTCTTCAATAGTGTCTATACTGGAAGACCTCACGATCCGTTCTCCCATCCTCTCCTGAAAGTGCTCCATTCAGGATTAGCCCTGTCTCTCCCTGAAACTGCTCTAGCTAAGGCCAGCAATGGCTGCTGTGGTGGAAATGCAGTGGCCAACCCTCTATCCTCAGATGGCTTGAACGCTCAGTCGTTTCTTCACCGGGTTCCCAGGACATTGCTCCTTCTCTATCTCCAACTGGTTCCTTCTCATTTTTCAGCCTCTAACAATTACAGTGCCCAGGGTTGAGTCCTTGGTCCTCTTTTCCTTCTGATTATATCCCCAGTGAATCTCACCCAGTGTCATGGCTATAAACACTATCTATTTGCTAACAAGTCCCAAATTTCTATCTCCAGCTTAGACCACTCCCCCAGATTCCAGAGACCGCTACATGGATATCAACAGGCATCCCAAACTTAGTAGCTCCGAGGCTGACCTCCTGGTTCCAGCCCCACTTCCCATCCCAACATAAATACCCACGCACCCTGGCCTGTGCCTCCAGCAGCCCTCTCAGCCAATGTCAGCTCCTCCTGCCCTTGGCTCAGAAATGCAAGCTTACTCATTCTTGATCCCCACCACATTCCACACTGCAATCCACCAGCAAACCCAGCTGACTCTGTTTTCAAATTATCCAGACTCTGACCACTCCTCGCCACCCCCACTGCCAGGATGGCTGCAACAGCCTCCTAACTGGCCTCTCTGCCTCCACCCTTGTCCCATTACAGGCTATTCTTAACACAGCAGCAGAGCGAATCTTCTAAATTAAAAGTCAGACCATGCCATTTCTCCATTCAAATGCTCTGCTTCTAATGACTTCCCTGACAACCTCCTAACTGGCCTCTCTGCCTCCACCTTTGTCCCATTACAGGCTATTCTTAACAAAGCAGCAGAGCGAATCTTCTAAAATAAAAGTCAGACCATGTCATTTCTCCATTCAAATGCTCTGCTTCTAAAGACTTCCCTGACAACCTCAGTATAAAAGCCGTCATTCTCACAGGGCCTAAAGTCCTGTGTGCTCTGGCCCCAGCTACTCCTGTCCTCTCCCTCTTTTCTACTGCTCAGCCACACTATGCCCTTGCTGTGCTTCAAACACCACATACACCCTGCCTTGTGATTGTCGCACTTACTGTTCCTTCTGCTGAAATGCAGTTTCCCAGTAGTCACACGCCTTGCTCCTTCTGTTCCTTTAGATCCTGCTTGGTGTCATCATATTAGTGAAGCCTTCCCTGACAACCTTATACAAAACACATCCACATCAGCCCTCAAGCTCGCTTACTACACTGTACTTTGCTTCTCTCAGCCGATAAACCATTAACCTGTTAAACCAGGGTTTGCTTGTTGATTTGCTCACTGTCTCCCCACTAGAATACAAGCCCACTTGGGGCAGGGACTTTGTTTTGCTTATTCCTGTGTCCATGCCTAATAGGTAGTAGGCACTCAACAAATGCTTGTTGAGTGAATAATGTTTATTTGAACCCACTTTTTAAAACATCTACATGAACAATAAAAACAAAACCTTTGTCTGCTCTAGCCATTGATTGCCAGGTGGCTCAACATGTAAGGCCTTGATAATGCCCACAAATGATACAAAAACTACTGCTGGCGTTCCCTTTCATCCATCCCTGCACCCTCAGAATGACCAGGATGAGTTTATTTTTTCCCTCTATTCCCTTGCCTGGGAGTTTTCTCATGCCAGTCGCTGCCTGGTTGCCTCTCTCCAAAACAAAAGTAATTGACCAAAGCCCACAGTTAACATCCATCATCAACCTGAGAACGCAGCAGCTCGGATGTCCAATCTCAGCTCTTCCATTGAGTTACTGTGTGTGATCTTGGCCAAGTTTTTAAATCTCTTGAATCTCCATTTTCTTAGAAATAGAATGGAAAAGTAAAATTAGCTTCTAGAGTTATTGTGGGGATTAAATGAAATGAAAAATGGATGGTGCTTGGAAAATAGTACTTGCTCACTAAATGTTGGTTTCCTGTCTCTTCTCACAAGAAGGTGACCCTAGAATCACTCTGAATCACAACATTTTTTTTTAGACAGAGTCTCACTCTGTCACCCAGGCTGGAGTACAGCAGCGTGATCTTGGCTCACGGCAAACTCTGCCTCCTATACTCAAGTGATTCTCCTGCCTCAACCTACCCAGTAGCTGGGATTATGGTTGCCTACCACCTCGTCCAGCTAATTTATATATATATTTTTTTGTAGAGATGGGATTTCATGTTGGCCAGGCTGGCCTCAAACTCCTGACCTCAAGTGAAACACTCGCCTCAGCCTCCCAAAGTATTAGAATTACAGGCATGAGCCACTGCCTAAAATCACGACTTTTAATCTGACACTTGACCATGGGCCCCCAGAGAAGCCTGGCCAGCACTCAGCAGTAATAACTGTAAACGGCACAGGCTTTTTGGACCTGTGCAGGCCATCCCCCATCCTCCCCTCCTTCTCCTTCACACAAGCCCACAGAGGGACAGGCTGCCCTTGGTACCCCTCTTGCATTTACGGCAGTCCTTCTCCGTCCTGCAAGGGTGGTGAACTGAATTCAGAAAAATGACAGGTCGTTACAAATATATTGCATGTTGTAAAATGAAAGAATGTCCTTGTTGGAAAGCAAAATGACTTACTTTGGGAGCAACTTTAAATGACAGGCATAGGATATCGCAAATGTAGAATGCACATGTCACACTTTGGTATAATACTTCAAATAGGCAAGTGGCACTCTATCGATTGATACACATGGATGCTGGCGTTCACCCTCTAGCTGGATGTTCTCCAACAGTAACTCTTCATGACTCAGCTCTCTATTGATTTGGATTCGTCTCTAAAAGTTCAGACTTGGAGGATACTCAGGCCAGGTCTCCACTGAGAACAAAGGCATGGAGAGTTGGTTGTTATCCAATGAATTCCAGTAATGATGCCATGAATTACAAACTGTCGATACCAGTGTTTCCTGGAATGTTTAATTCAGCAACATACCTGTGAACTTTCCAAGGCACATTTCTGGGAGGAGGCCAGGGAAGAGGGCAGGGTGTCGAGTGGGGGGATGGTTTTTGTCCAGTTACCACTGTCCTAGTACTTGTCCATCTCTTCTCCTCACCCCAATACATTCTTATAAACACACACCATTTACACAACTTTTGGTTTGTGTCTGCCATCACCCACTTCTGCTTCTAAGGTAAAAACTACTAAAAAGACTTTTAAGGCTCTCATACTCAAAACAATGGAAAGCAGGGACTTGAATGGGTATTTGTATACCCATGTCACAGCAGCATTATTCACAAGAACCAAAAGGTGGGAACAATCTCAATGTCCATCAGCAGATGGATGAACAAAATGTGGTTTATACATACAGCGAAATATAACTCAACATTGAAACAGAGGGAAATTTTATCACATGTCAGAGAGTGATGAACCATGAGACATTATACAAAGTAAAATACACCTGACACAAAAGGACAAACATTGTATGGTTTCACTTATGTAAAGTACCTGGAATAGTCAAGTTCACAGAGGAAGTAGAATGGTGGCAACCAGAAGCTGTGGGGAGGGGACAGAAAGGAGTTATTGAATGGGAACAGAGTTTCCGTTTGGGAGAATGTTCTGGAGATATATGAAGTTCTGGAGATGGATGGTGGTGATGACTACACAATAATGTGAATGTATTTAATGCCACTAAACTGTCTACTTAAAACTGGTGAAAATGATAAGAAAAAACCAGTTTCAGAGCAGCAGCTGTACCAAGGTAGATGCTGAGGTGAAGCAGCAGCAGCTTTTCCATGGGGAGCCTCCTTAGCAGGCACCAGCCAGGGCTGGTGTTCAGCTCTAAGCCAAAGGCTCACCACCCTGCATTTGTCAGCAGGGTGACAACCAGTGAGAACTGGCCCGACTCTTCATGGGTACAGCTCAGAAGCACAGCATGTGTGTATAAGATCAAAACACAGCATTCACATTTTTAATTAGAAATCGCTATCGGGGATGGTCTATATCAGTGTCATCATCCTGTCTGCTTTCTGTTGGCAAATGTTTAGCAGCAACAAGGCAATCTGAAGACAAGGTTTGGTGAACATTGAATTTAGACAGGAAAAGTAAGTGTTTAAGTGGCACCATGATAGGATGGGATGTTCTTCCCAAAGGGACCTCAATCCTTGAAATCCATCAATTACAGACATGTGATATCTATGGTTTCTGTCACCCTACTGAAGATGCATCTTCCAAGAGGCCTGGAAATTACCCAAATCAATTGACTTCAGTTCATTCTCTCTTGGACAAGGTTTGGGCAGGCCCTGCTAACGTTTGCCTTTGAGTCCCTCTGTTTGTCCTGCTTCCATGCTAAGTAAACCCTCTCCTTTCTGACCAAAGCATTATTTCTTCACATTTGCTAATAAAATGTTCAAACAAGTTACTTAAGGATGTGGACTTGGAAACTATTTCAGCTCCTTCGAATGACTTTCAGCACCTCCACTCTGATCCATTTTGTGCTGAAGGTTTAAATCTTAGAGAAATGACAGCCCCTCTTTGTAGAGTTCTTAGGGACACCTTCTGGAGCCCCCAAATACTTACAACAACCATGATTACCCATCTTTTTCAGTTTTCTCCGCATATGGGTAACTACAGAGAAGCTAGAAGATCTCTTTTCTGTGCAGTTAGGCTGGGAACAGAAACCAGAGATGTCTCTAACAGTGACTGATGCAAAGATGATGATCTCACTAGAGAAGCAGAGCCTGCCCTCTCCTGCTTCTCCTTGGCTTCGTATGCCAGTAATTGCCCAGTGTCCATGAAAAATTGCAGCTAAATCCCAGGCTCAGAGCTCAAAATGGACTTTGGACATTTCTCTTCCTGGCAGGCTTCTGTAGAGAGTTGAAGGATTGAACCAGCAAGAATGTCTCATGAAAAGTCACCTGGTGGAGGTCAAGGGTGAGGGCCCAGGGTGAATTTTACCTTAAACAAGCCAGATCTGCAGATAAACAAAGGGAACCATGTTTTGAACCTGGTCAGTTTCTTAATCCTCTGTAAGCACACATATCATCATTCACTGCAAATTCTTCTCCCAAACTGGAATGCACCAGAAGAAATCAATTTATAGAGGCAGCTGTTTCTTCTCTTCTATGTCTTCTGTTAAACAAAATAAACTGTGAAACTAGCAAGATTGATGGTAATAATATTAAGTCCGAATAATCCAAATCGATTCCATCAAGACCGGGAAATGTAAGCCGGGGATAACGTTATAGTAAAGGCATTGTTCTTGAGACACAGTGAGAGTGTTACATTCTGTGCTACCTTTAACCTAGAGAACATGTTCTTAGGAGTCAGGCCAACCTGCAGCTAAATCCCAGCTTTGCTATCAGATTGTTCTGGGTCAGGTTGGGCCATTTTCCAAATCATAAAGTAGGATAAGGTTTGATGGCAGAATTCAATCAGAGAGCATGTATCAAGAGCCTGGGAGAGTGCTTGGCACAAAATAGGTGCTTAATAAGTGATGGTTTCCAGCTCCCTTTCTTCCACTCTACAACAAACACAGCCTAAGCTTGCACTTTTAACAAGTAGCTCCTGCCACAAGCCATGTCCTTAGATGATACAGCAAATTCGTACCCTTGATGAATGGCTTTACAATAGGATGCCCTTCTGCTGTATATCCTAAAGCCAAATGGACAGGGAAGCATCTAGGAAATCTAAAAGAAGCAAACTGCCTCTCTCCATGACTCTGAAGCAAATCACAGTACCAAGGGCTGATTTGATGGGAAATCCCTCATCCATCTCCACAAGGAGCAAAGCTGTGCCTGAGTCAGCCCAAGAAGTAGCCATCCAGGAAATCCAGGTATGCAGGGGGTTGGGGAGAGAAACCAAGAAGAAGCTAGAGGTCATTGTCTTGTCCTTGACCTCTGGCTACATTCCAAGACCACCTTTAGGATATCCCAACCCCTCTTCATAAAACAGAAAGAGGACTTTGAAGATGTAGGTAGTGTCCCAGCTCCAACAGGGCAGGTGGTCCAGGGACAGAACAATAGAAGGAGGTGGGAAAGGATTGGGGGCGCCCCATTGCTTCTTTTGTCCTTTCTTGACAGTCCCAAAATAATTATAGATCCCCCAAAAACGGTTTCCTTTTTAAGCTGTCCTTACATTTGGAACTCCCGTAAAGAAAGCAATAAAATGAGAGGTCCCCTCAGACTGCCATGCACAAGTGTTCCCAGCCGCAGCGAGTCATTTGAATCCCCCTGTAGGCCAGCAGATTCATTCCGTCTGTGCTTGCAATTCAGTCGAGACCAGAATTTTCAGATGCACAGCTTTCCTGAAATATCTGTTTCTCCATTGTTTTTCACATTCCAAAGGAGAAAAATCATCATTTCCAACCACATTAGAACCAAAACTAGCCCCTTTTCCCCCCAGCCCGTTATTGCCTCATTACAAATATATTTTGTGCATCAACCTTAAAGGTTATGTTTCCCTCCTGCTTCCTCCTTTCATTATACAAGATTTCCAGTTATCCAGTATTTTGTTCTCATTAGAACACTGCTTGTCACATGTTTTCACCAGAGACATTTATCACAAGGTCAAAGGGTGAATATCGTGATCTATTATGCTTAGAGGAATCTAATGAAAAGCCACATAATTATCCAATTTAAAGAGAAGCAAGTAAAAAAGAAGGGGAGCACTTGCTATAATTTAAATTGTTTTGTTTCCCTGAAGCAAAATTCAGTACCTGATTGACAGGACCTAATGATAATTCTTATTGATATGATGATGTTAATTGTGGAGAGATATTTAATAAGTCCCATATTCCGGAGGTAAATGCGTGCTCTTAACCTGCACCTGAACCTGATTTTTGATGCAGCTTGGGGATGAGGTACAGATACAGATAAGTGAGCACAAGTGGATTTTCAGTCTTGTGTGGCAGAATGGAAATTGGAATCTTCAGAATCTATTAGGAGAACAATTCCACAGTTGCTCACACTTTTATAAATTATACTGTATATTACAGAAAGACACAAAGTCAGGGGAGTTGCAAGAAAAGGATACTGTCTTGACTTTGCAGAGAGGTTTTTAGGGTGGCATTTGATGATGGTGGTGGTGGTGGTGTTTTCAACTAAAGACTCACATCAAAAAACGTGATCTGTATTCGTTTTTAACACAAGGCACTAATGAAATCCATGCCCTGAATCACCTCTCTGCCACCCCCAGGTAAGGCTGACCTTGCAGAAAATGAGGCCAGCTCTGAAAACATAGGTAGATTCTTGGAAGAAAATAACTTCTTACACCAGGAACAAAACCATATGAGAAGGCCTTCATGGGTCTCAATTATAAAAGGAAGTGATCCGTGGGGGCTGAAAACAGCAACTAGACCTGCATCCCATCATGAGATGGCTGGGAGGCAGGAGACAGCTGCTGGGGCTGTGGACAGGCCTGAGGTCAGCTCTGACTTTCTGAGAAGCCATTTCAAAGCCATTATCTGGACAAGAGATAATGGGTGACCAGATCCAGCTCTGTGTGATTCAACTCTACGCCAGTGAGCCATCCCTCATGGAGAAGCTGTGTGTTCCTGGTGTTTTTTATTATGCGCTAAATACCAGAACTTTAAAACTGCATCTGTGATTGTCATGAAACAATGCCATCATTTTGGAACTAATATTCACACAGCCATCTTTGTGCAAATAAGGTAGAAAAAAGAGGAAGAAAGAAAGAAAAGAAAGCTGCTCCAAAGACAAATAGACTTGAAAAAAACAAGTTGACTCAGAAAAAAAAAGTAACCAAAGTGGTTTAAATCTGTGGAAGGGCAAATTGTTCAACTTTATGTTAACTCAGTCTTCCATTTTTACTTATGAAAAAGGAATACCTGGTAAGTATTCTAATATAACCTGCTCAGTGTAATTATTCATGCCAAAGCATAATTAACTTCAAAATAATCAAGCCACAGATAGTTATAACCTGCCTCACAGTGGGTCACTGTTACTAGAAAAGCAAGCTCTTAATCTACAAATGGGAACATGAGAGTCAAAAACGTAACCATTAAAGGGTGTCAAGGAAAACAAGTGTAATTTTTAATTTAGAAAATATTGAAAATGTCCTAAACATTTCAAGATACGATTCTTCTTGAGCTTAGTTAGTAGCTGGGGTCTGGCACATAGGGCATGATCAGTAAAGGAGCAAAGACCAAGACATTTTTTTTGCTTCCTGAACTTGCTTCATTTTTGTTTTGCTTTTAATACACACACACACACACACACACACATATATACATATCCTTGGAACTGTCCAGATATAAATTATATTGACTTTGAGCCAGGTACTTACCTTCACTGAAAAAAAGTCAACTGGAGACGACCAAATTGATCGTGGGTTATGAAACCAATAGCAGCTGAAACTGCTGCTATGATATCCAACTTCCTAAGCCAAAGCATTACATCATGCACAGGAGATTATAATTTCTCTGAAGAACACTTCTGGTATCTCACTACCCGAAAAGCGATCTGCCAGCAAATTGAAGAGAGTTCAGAGAAAAGCAATAAAAATAATTAAGGATTGACTGATGGAAAAAGATGAAAAGAATTGAATGTGGGCTGCCTGGCCCAGAAATGACCTGAGTGGTTATAGGAACATTACCCAGGTATCTGGAGGGACAAGACTTCTGTCTGAGGCAGGCATTAGTCCACACAGAAAAACAATGCAATAATAAACACAACGAAGCTGTTGGATAATTCACTGCATGATTTGCTCTGGAAGCTGGTGCTGCCCAGGCCTGAAAACCAGGGTCATGTCTGCTCTGAGCAGTCACCAACAGTCACTCTGTTGTGTGTCTCTTGGTGTGGGCTCAAAGCTGACATGGAGGCTGAGATGTCACTGAGGTTCCCCTATTTCCTCTCTGGTGCTATCTAATCATGCACTTTATCCTATGGCAGACACCTGGGTCCTTGAAATGGCCTCCAACACAAAAGAGAAAAGGTAAAGACTGGTTAACATCATGGTTAAAGACTGGGTTCAAATCTCAGCTCCAATACTTTCCAGCTGAGTGACCTTGGGAAAGTTACTCAACCTCTCTGAGATGCTATTTCCTCGCTTGTAAAATAGAGACAGCAATGGTGTCTTTCTCCTAGGACTGTTGAATGAAATCGTTCACATAAACCACTTCTCAGTGCCTGGCATGTAGTAAGTGCTCAACACATGGTCGCTTTTGTTCTTATTTATTATACTTAGCAGCAAGGGCCAGGAAAACCTGAAGTGACAACAAAGGTCTGACTCTCCTAGTGGGGATTCCAGGCCCTAAGACATTCTCCATGAGTCACCTGGCCAGTGCCTGAACAGATGCCACAAAACTTATGTTATTAATGTGCCTCTCCATCCCCCACAACCCATATCTATTATAAAGGAAATCTGCATGTTTGGATGGTGGAAGATCTATCACAGGCTGGGGGACCAAACGTCCTAATTTGTCCTGGACAGTCTTTATGAATGCCTGTTGACCTAGGGCAATTACTAATAGCACCCTCTTTCTCTCAAGTGAGTCACAGTTATGATGATGAATGATATGGTCAGCCTAGTTATGAATCTCTCAACATCTTTTTTTCTAAACCTTTTCTATCCTGCACCATCTCTTTGACAATGAGTTTTATAAGTATATTAACATTACTGTGAGAAAGTATTTTTACCAGTCCTGACCTTACTGAAATCAACAGTTTTGCCATCTCAGGAGCTGGGGAATGGATCCATGGTCACCCTAGTCCCATATTGTCCACACTTTACTGTGCTCAGGCTAACGAGTCTAGCCAGTTATTCTGTCCTGTACTGATAAGACTTCTGCATTCTCACTTTCATTTTAGTTGATTTGCTCTGGAAAATGTCCAGTGCCACTGGATCTTCTTTAAGAAGCATACCTGAAACTTTACTTTTGGTTTCAGTGAATGAAATAGTCCCTCTTTTTATTCCAGGGTTTGGAGTCAGGGGATTTAAGTTTGAGTGCTGGCACCATCCTTTATGCCTGCATGACTTCACACAAATCACTTCATTTCTCTGATCCTCATTTTCCTCATCTCTATAATGGCAATAATGTATAGATATTCATGAAATCTACAAATGATAGCTTCATTTCTTCCTTTCCAATCTGTACACCATTTTTTGTTTGCCTCATTTCACTAGCTAAGACCTCCAGTACAATGTTGAATAGAAGTGGTGAGAGTGAACACCCTTGCCTATTCCCATTCTTATAGGAAAAGAGTTTACCATTTTACCACTAAATACATTACCCCTAGATTTTTTCATAGATGTCCTCATATCAGGTTGAAGAAATTCCCTTCTAGTCCTGGCTTACTGAGAGTGTTGAGTTTTGCCAAATATATTTTCTCTATATATTGAGATGATTACATAGGTTCCCCCATATTCTGTAACTTATTAAATTATAGTAATTAATTTTCAAGTGTTTAAAAAATCTTATATTCTTGGGATAAATCCCATCTATTGCTGGACTCAATTTGCTAATATTTTGTTAATGACTTTTGTGTCTCTTACTGATATGATGCTATAAGAAGAGTATCTTACTCCATTCCTGTATCTGAAAATCCAATGAGATTGTAAATATTAACATGCTTTGTAGACTGTAAAGTTCTGTTCACATGTGGGCTCCAAAGCTGCTGCATTTGCCAACAATGATGGTAAGGGATAGCACAAAGATGACCCTTGCCACGGCAGCAGGCTGCAGGCAAGCTGGTCAGGAATCAGCCTCCACAACTCATTCCCACTCTCACAAATTCAGTCATTACCAATAACTCAGAACCCTCAGCTTGTGAGCCTAGCAACCGTACCTTCTGGATTTTCCAACAAGGCCTTAATTTTAAAGAATTCCTTCTATTGTCAACCTCATCAACCATGTGTCCTGATTTTGAGTTTAAGAGTATTTTTCCCTGAGTGCATTGACTTATTCTTGCCCACAAGGAAACACATCTGCCACTTTTCTGATGACTCAAGTAGACTCAAAACGTTTTCCCACAATCTGGCCAACTCACAAAATGGTAGGGCTTATGATATGTGTACTGTTTTACTACATCTATAAAGATTGCAGTCTCTACTTAGATACTTAGGAAGCTTAAAGTCAAGGAAGGTGTCTCAATTTTGACAAAAGTCACTGAAACTATCCTATGTTGCATATTTCTTGTATGATCCTGCATGTTCTTTCTTTCATTTATTGGCAAATCTGAGTCTAAGTGCAGGATGCAGAGCAGAAAATAAGCTGGACAAGGCACTGGCCCCTGAGTTCAGATTCTTTTTTTTTTTTTTAGAAACAAAGTTCCGGTCTATTACCCAGCTAGAGCACAGCATAATGGTTCTATCTTAGCTCACTGCAACCTCAAGCTCCAGGGCTCAAGTGATCCTCCCACCTCAGCCTCCTAAGTAACTGGGACTACAGGTGCACACCACCACACCCAGCTAATTTTGTATTTTTTTTATTTTTTACATTTTTAATGATGGAGACTTGCTATGCTGCCCATGCTGGTCTCAAACTCCTGGCCTCAAGCAATCCTCCCATCTCAGCCACCCAATGGCTTACAGATTACAGGTAGGACCACTGTGTCCAGCCCTGCTATCTTCTTTTAAAATGCTGCCTCTAGGAGGAGGTAAGAAATTAACTGAATGGCTTTATTAAACATCTTTTGTCAAATATACTAGAACTGAAAAATATACAAGGACCTAAGTCAAAAAGCTCATTGCAAAAGAGGAGATATTTTTCCCCCAAAATTAAAGCCATAACTGGAAATTCTTAAAAAAATCATTACTTCCAACTAATATACTCCCACAAGTTTAATAAACAAACAAAACCACCCACCATTGTGGACCAAGAGTTTCAGAAACATTTACCTAACATTAGAAGTTCAGGTACATAGTCACAGACATTCACTTTGGAAGTATAGCACTTTTCAGTGGGCGGAACTCTCTGCTACGATGTGGGTCACAAACTGCCACAGTCTATAAGATGGCGTTTCTGTCTCACACAAGATCTTTTACAACAGAACAACCTAGAATCTTCACATGAAGAGCATGACTTACATGCTGCATGCTTCATGACATTCTTTCAAGTTTGGTTTCTTTGGGATGGCAGAGAAAAATTCATCAACAGTGCAGTGAGACATCATTTCAGGCCACAGGGAGCTTTCAGACAGGAAAAGATGAAGATACCCAACCAGACAGAAAAGTTCATGGTGAGTGTTTTCCAGTACACAGCAGGCGATCAGTGAATGATTCCCGGTGATGACCACCTCCTCCCTTACCCCTGTGGTAGTGATGGCACCGGGTAAAATTGGCGAGCCTCTGATGATTCAGTCATTCATTCAATAACTATTGATTCAACTCTCTCGCTGAAAGCTAAGCCACATAACAAAGAGACCAAGTATAGCAGCTTAAAGATACACAGGTTTATTCAGCATTCATGGAACATTTCAAGGCAAATTGTCCAAGCTGGAGGACGCTCTGCCACATGTGATCATTTAGGCCCATGTCTGTCCATCCAGTTGCTCTCCCACCCTCCGGAGTATGTCCTTGTCTGCACATTCAAGCTGATCATGGGTACCGCCATGCTGCTGTCCTCTAGAGGGATAAGTGAGTACATGTCTAGGGCTAGGGAATGCCTTCCAAGCAAATGAGGCAGAAGCTAAACACATCACTTCCTCTCTCGTTCTTTAGGTGATGACTTAGCCACCCAGCAGCACTGCCACAAGGAAAGCTGGAACATGTGGCCCGGCTGGGCATCTAGCAGTGCCAGCAACACCAGATTAGAGCTGGGTCTCCTGCAAGGCCCAGATAACTGAAGTACCTAATTTCATGGAGTTTCCAGTCTGATAGGTAAAGAAGGTAGGTACCTATCTTCACCAGAAAGATAGGTAAAGAAGTCATGGCCAAATATAAAGGCCCAGAAGATAATGAAAATGGTGCTGAGATGAAGACCGATATGGAGTGAGACAACACAGAAGGATTGTAGGGAACCAGTGTAGACCAGGTAGTCAGGTGAGAGTTAAGCTGAGACCTAAAGGGAGGAATGCATGGCTGCCAAAACAACAACAACAACAAAATAAAACAAATAAACAAAACAAGAAAAGAATATACTAGACAGAAATACCTGATGCACAAAGTCCCTGGAGGCTGAAAGTTGTCTGAGGCCAGAGAGTGGTACTGGAGCAGAGCAAGGCTGGGAGGGGAAGAGCTTCAAGCCGGGCTCACAAAGGGAGGAGGGCAGGATCCCAAAGGCCCTCGAAGGCCTTGGTGAGGAATCTGCATATCTGAAGTGCATTGGGAAGGCAGTTTATGGGACATAATTTACATTTTTAAAGATCCTGTGGCCACCACAGGGAGAATGCAGCCATCTGTGTAATCCACCTGTTATTCTGAGAAGGGAACTCTAGGGCCTAGAAACTAAAGGTTTGCATCTTGTCTCTAAAGAATAAGTTAAAGATGAGAAATGAATCTCCTGGAAGCTTCTTTGGGTTTTTAGAGGATCTCCTGAGATGAGCCATGCAGGACAGCAGCCTGAGGCCATGATGGAAAGTCCAGAGCCTTCAAACCAGCTTTGCTGGAAGAAAGATGAGGTGGGAAGCAGGTTGTGGGAGGGACAGTGATGGAATTTATGTCTAAGCCACTTCTTACCTCCAGCAGAGGTGCTGCTTGGATTTCAAGTTTGTTTACTTGACTTGAACATGCAGATAGCTGGGTCGCAAAAGTTGGTTTCTCTCCAGTATATAGGATACAAAAAGTAGAAACACATGTTCTGGTTTTGTTTATCTTAATATGAAAAATAAGATAGATTTATTTGTAACAGAATGGTAGGCAAATACATCTATATTGTCTACACCTTTTAAAATACAGTCTTGCATTTTCAAATACATGCAGATGTCAATAATACCTGACATAGTTTTTACTAGTTTACAAAGTCATTGCCCACATTACCTTATACAGACACTTGGTTGAATTGAATTTTCTATAAATGACTCTTACTAAGGAAATGAGATCAATGGACTAAAAATTGAAATTTGTAAATGTCTCCATTACCTATTCATGCATCATAAGCATTTAGTCTTTAAAAATAATTAGTAGGCCCTGATGATTCCAAAGGCCTTGATTTCTTGAGCCCTTCATTTGTAAAATGGTGACAACTTCAGATGAAATGTTGTGTGTTGGTAATACTGAAACCTCGCAGATAAAGAATTATTTCAAACCTTTCTTGTGAGAATGTACATGCAAACTGTGTTTGTGTTAACTCAAATTCTAAATTAGCTGCATTGTGAACTAATCATTTCAAACATTAAAGCTTGGCCTTGGGATGAAATTAAAGGAGAAACATTTAGGCAGCATTATTGGAGAATTACCCTCAAAGTAAGATCACTAAATCCATAAATATTTCCCTAAGGGAAAAAGTGAAAATACCATCAGTTTCTAATTCTACATAGAAAAAAATTTGGCCTGTGGACCAGAGGAAACAGCCTTGTGTTAGAACACTGAATTACGCTTTTTCTACCTCTCCTTTTCAGTGTAACTAATGTTTCCTAATATATTCGACAAAGACATATAAAAGAGAAATCTGCATTGTAGATCTCTGATTTATCATCCACAAAACAACTGAAGTAACTCTTCTGGGATGCGGGTATTACTGGGGTGTCTATGCCCCAAATATACAAAGCCCACCATGGCAGGTATTTCTAAAAAATTACGCACAAAAAAATGGGCTGGGTGCAGTAGCTCATGCCTTAAACCCAGAACTTTGGGAAGCCAAAGCAGGTGGATTGCTTGAGCCCAAGAGTTCAAGATCAGCCTGGGAAAATTAGCAAGATACCATCTCTATTTCTTTTTAATTATTTTTTTGTTTTGTTTTTTCCAATTATTAAATTTTTTTTTTAATTTAGAAAGATGTATTTTCAAAATGAGTGTGAGAGGAGCAATGCAAGAGAGTGACAATGAAAGAAAAACAGCAGAAGAAAAGACAGTCGAGGACAGCACTTACAGACCACTCCTGACTCACCGCTCTTCCTGGAAAACATTCGCTCAGGGATTTTGCTGGGGAGCACACTCCCTTCCTCCCAGACATTCATTCAATCATCTAAAACATTTACTGAACTGGACACAGAGCTGGACTTGGAGACTACAGACATGAGTCAGACATGGTCCCTACCCTCCAGGAAATCACAGTCTTGCCAAAGTATGGACACAAAAAATGAACATCTGAAAAGAGCCCTAAGAAATGAAAGTGCTGAGCGAGCCTAGAGCAGGAGGCTATTCCTCTGCCCACAGCTGTTAGGACAGGCTGGGATTGACCGAACCTGAATGAGGTGCACACTTTCCCCAAGCAGCAAAGAGGCATGGATGTGGAGCTGCTGGGGAGAGTAAAAGGGCTGGGCTACAAATAATCTGAGCAATGGACTGAGCTAGATTCTAAAGCCAGAAAGGACCTGCCGCCGCTTTTAAATCACAGGAGTGGCCCGATGGTGTCTGGGTTTTAGAAAGGCCAGTGGCAGCAGCATGAATCATATGACCTTGGGACATGCCCTGGACAGATGATCCTCTTCCCTGAGGCAGCTCTCCTCAACATACAGCCCTTTCCCTGTTCTACATCAGTGACTTCATCCTGGGAGACAACAACTGCCTGTGCTCACAGATTCTGGAGATCATTTAATGGGCAGAGTGAGAATGGCTCATCCAGGATCTCAGCAGGAAATGCCCACAGCCTGGCATGACTCCATGACTAGGAGCTGGAATCATCTGCAGTCTGGCCTGGGATGGCTCAAAGTCCAGGACTGCTGGCTGGAGTTCCTCACAAGGGCGTGCCCAAAGCTCATGCCCGGTGCATCTCACAGAGAGTCAGGAGTCAAAAATCTGGAAGCTCAGTGTCTTTTAGTACCTTATGTCTGAGAGAGGGATCTGTAAAAGGATTGCTTGCCATATTTGCTTATTTTTGTTGTATTTCTTACTGCATCATTTAGTTGTAACCTACTCCATAAAAGAGGTCTCCAAGATGTGACCTGTTCATCCCTTTCAACCTCATACCCCAAACTCTGCAGCAGCCAGTTGCTTGGAGTTGTCCATAAACACTCTATTCTTTTTCCCATCTTGCCTTTTCATAGACTGTTTCCTCCACCCAGAAGGCCTAGCAACCTCCTACTTCCCTTTCACAATGCACCCCTAACATCGTCTGGTCTCATAAGCCTTTGCTGAGTCCCGAGATGCAGTTATGCCTTGGCCCTCCCCGCAGCCCTACACCTGGTGTTCCGTTCTGTTCTATACTTAGCACTCTGCTGCAATTAATTGTCTTCACAACCTCCTCTCTCTCTAGCCTATGAGCCCTCAAAACTCTTGAAGCGTGGAGAATCTGTTATCCTCCTTTATCATCTCTCTAGCTCTCAAACACAGAAAGCACATCGGGGATGGTTAACCAATGTGGACTTTTCATAGTGACTTTCAAGACAACCTTTACATTTTTACAGCATTTTACAGGGTTTGTATTAAGAAAGCCCTCTTCAGCCAGGGCAACATAGTGAGACTTTTATCTCCACAAAAAATTTAAAAATCAGCCAGGCATGGGCACATGCCTATAGTCCCAGCTACTCAGGAGGCCTAAGGCAGAAAAATAACTTGAGCCCTGTCAGAGGTGGTAGTGATCTATGATTGTACTACTCACCGCCCTCCAGCCTGGACAACACAGCAAGATCCTAACTCAGGGAGAAAAAAAGGAAAAGAAAAGCCCTCTTAACATCTCACTGTCTACATGCAACAATCCTGCATGTATTAGCCCCATTTAGAGATGAGAAAAGATTCAGAAGGATGTGGTGATTTGCCCAAAGATACTGTCCATGAAAGTGACAGAGCTAAGACTTGTTCCTCTGCCATCTGATCTACTTGGAGCTCTTGGATAACTTGGTGCCACTAAGCATCCAACCTCAAGTTCAAAGACTTACTTTGGACAAAGGTTCTTTCCAGTGCCTAGGGCTGTATCTGCTCCTCTGCACACCCTAGTCCCCAACCATTTATTGGGGGCAAGCCCAAGGGCAGGACTCTCAGAGCCAGGGCAAGGGGTCACTGTGGGAAGTTACTCAGGAAGCCTGACTCAAGTTCAAATTGTGATCAAGTCAGTGAGCTAAGGCTGCAGCTAGGACTGAGTTGAAGGGAGAGGGATGAGATCTTGAATTATCTCTTTTGCAACCTTATCGCTGGCATCACTTTGTGTAGCAAAGCTTAGAGTCCATGTCCTATTTGAAATCACCATAAAATCAGATCTATCAGAGCCCAAATTAATAAGATCTCTAGGTGTTTATGAGTTGTCTTCATTTTAATTTAATTTAGTTTTTGAACAGGAAATATATTTACAGAAGTTGAAATTCCAAAGGCACAAGAGGATATACAGTAAAAACTGTCCTTCTCACTCTTGTCTCCCACCACCAATTTCCCTTCTACAAAGTATTTCATGAATATTCAAGGAAATACATGCATTTATACATGCACACATATACACACACACATATTCTTTTTCTCCCATTTTTATATGAAGGGCAGACTATTTATACATTGTTCTATATCTTGGTTTCCTTTTCTACCTAAAGACAATGTGTCTTGGGATTCCCTCCACACCAGCACACAAAGAGGTGTCTCCATCATTTTCACAGCTATACTGGATCCCATCGTATGGCTGTGCCAAAATTTGTTTAACCAGTTCCCGGTTGAGGGGCATTTATTTTGTTTCCCATCTGTTGCTATTATAAATAATGTTGCAATGAATAACTTTATAGATACATCATTTTGTTCACATGGGAGTATATCCATAAGCCAGATTCATAGACTTGGAACTACTGGATCAAAGGGTATATGCATTTGTAATTTCAATGGGGAGTGTGCCAAATGACCTTCCACAGACTTTGTACTAATTTAAAATCCTACCAGAGTTGTACAAGAGAGCCTTTTTCCCCACAGAAACCTCTTTTGCACATAAACCATCAGGGATAGTCTAAGGATTCAAAGAAGCCATAGACCAAAGAACTCTTCTGAATTTAAAAAATCAAGGTGGGGTGGGGAAAATGCAAATCAAAACCACAATGAAGAAAAGGCAAAAAACAGACAATGAGATACCACTTCACACCCACAAGGACGGTTATAATAAAAAATAAACAAAAAGTAAGTGTTGGTGAGAATGGAGCACTCGGAATTCTTTGCATTGCTGGTGAGAATGTGTACAATGGTGTAGCTGTTTTGAAACTCAATTAGGTGGTTTCTCAAAAAGTTAGATATAAAATTACCATAGAATCCAACAATTCCATTCCTGGGTATACACCCAAAAGAACCAAAAGCAGGTGTTTAAGCAAATAGCTGTACACAAATGTTCATAGCAGCATTATTCACAATAGCCAAAAGGTGGAAAATATTCAAATATCCATCTAGGGATAAAAGGATAAACAAAATGTGATATGTACCTACAATGGAATATTACTCAGACATAAAAATGAATGAAATTCTGATACATGCTACAAAATGGAAGAACCCCCAAAACCAATTTCAAGTATATGAAACATTCACAGCAGGTAATCCACAGAGTCAGAATGCAACTGATGGTTGCTAGGAGCTGAGGAGTCAGGGAAAGCGGGAGGGACTGTACATGGGGTGTATGGTTTCCTTTGGGGATGGTGAAAACGTTTCGGAACTAGACACAAGTAGGGGTTGCACACATTGTGAATGTACTAAATGCCACTGGATTATAGTTTAAAATAGTTAATTTGTATTACATAAATTTCACCTTACCCAAGAAGCAAAAGGTAAAAAATAAAAGTGGAGGTGTCTTCACTGTTCTCATATTCTTGGTTGCTGATGTTCTGAATACTCCACTTTGTGATCCTCTCCCAGTTCAGTCTGTCGACAGAGGGCCCCCAGGATAGTTACAGACATCAGCTAATAGCATATGCCAGGCAATGAGCCTGGGGCTTTTTATGCATTTTCCCATAAATTCTTCACCACAACTCTGTGAAGTAAGTATCATTATCTTCATTTTACAGATGAGGAAACTGGGATTTGGAGAGTGCAAGTAGCTTGCCCAATGTTACTCAGCTGGTAAGTAGTGAAGGGTGGCTCCAATGCCAAAATCTTTCCATTAAGCAGCCAGCCTAAATGTTTTACCCACCTCAGCAAGAGTCCAGAGACAGCAGCCCCTTCCCATCCCGGAAGGCCATTCCTCATGACTCAATGACCTGGGCTCTGGGCCAGCCTACTCCTCTGGGAAGCATATGGCTTCTTCTCCTTCTGAGATCCTCTGTATCCAGCTCACCACAGGCATTTCCCTGAAGCTCCGCTCTGTCCGTTTCTCGCCCTCCTATTTAACATAGTGAAGGAGTTCATGGCATCTCATAAATGCTACATGAGTTAAATTGATCTCAGTAGGTTGAAGCCCGTGAAATAAAAAGAATTCATAGTGTTCTGGCTTTGGCCTAATCTGAATTACATTGTTTGAATAAAGTAACCTCATTTATTTCTGCTGTAATAGAAAGAATGAGGGCTTTGCTGCCACATGGACTGATGCAAATCCTGGGTCTACCACTCCCCTGCTTTGTGTTCTTGGAGCCACAGTTTACTCATCCATAAAATGGGGTTGCAAGATTGTAAGGAGGGTTTGACAGCACATTGTAAGAAAATACTTAGCATACTTCATTCAAAAAATATTCATTAAGGACCTACTATGTACAAGGCAGCATGCTCTGTTATCCTTTTAAAGTAGTTTTTAAATGCGATTATGACAAATGCAATCCCTGAATTCAAGAAACTTCCATTTTAATGGAAGAAACAGACATTACATAATTAATTGTGAATGAGGAGCCTGGCCTATCTGGAAGGGGCTTGTCCAGAGGCTTTTTGAGGAAGTGATGTAGGAGCTGAGATCGAAGGGTAAGTAGGTATAGGCTGGGGGTGGGGTATTGTTCTAGCAAAAAGCACAGTGGGTACAAAGGCCCTGAGGGAGAAATTAACTAACAGGGGACCACTGTGCCTTGGTCTTGACATCTGGGGGAGAGGCGGAGAAGATGGTTATCACTCATGCCAAACACAGAGTAACCCACCTAGCTTTTCCCAACCTTGCAGCCACCCTTTGGTCCCTCAGTGACCTCCTAGATGGTCCTCCTACTTGCTTCAGTGTGCCTCTGCAGCTCATCCTCAGAACACAGCCACATGGATTCTTCAAAGAAGCAACCCAGGGGCCAAGCGTGGTGACTCACACCTGTAATCCCAGCACTTTGGGAGGCCGAGGCAGGCAGATGACTTGAGGCCAGGAGTTCGAGACCAGCTTGGCCAACATGGTAAAACCCTATCTCTGCTAAAAATACAAAAATTAGCCTGGCATGGTTGCACACACCTGTAATCCCAGCTACTCGGGAGGCTGAGGCATGAGAATCACTTGAACCCAGAAGGCAGAGGTTGTGGTGAGCTGAGATCGCGCCACTGCACTCCAGCCTGGGTGATGGAGTGAGACTCTGTCTCAAAAAACTAAAAAATAAAAAGGAAGCAACCAGGGTCAGGTCACCCTCCACTTAATGCCCTTCAAGGGCTGCCTATTATTTCTAGGAGACTCTCAGACCAGCGTCCCGCATGTGGCTCTGCATGAAAGAGTCCCTTCACTGCCAGCCCTAGGAAGGCTGCAGTGCCACAGGCTCTACTAAGGAAACCTGCCCCACCCACAGGCGGAACAGGAGGGAGATAGGCAGACCGAGGCAATGCCTGCTTACATAGACCATTTATCTACAGGCAAATACCCCTTAGCACCTGCTCAATCACTAAATTTGGCTGATGATCATTAGAATATCACACATGGGATATGCCCCTGGCTTGAGAGTCTACATTTCCCTCTATTTGGCTAGTGGTGTCCTTTCCTTAAATAAAACATTTTAAACTTTGCCTGAGGAAGGAACTTCCCCATAATGTAGTTGTGCCCTTCTTTTCTTGCAATGGCGGGATGCTCCATTTTTCTGGTTATTACTATTTTAACCATGTGAGCCCCAATCACAGTGTATCCCTCTATTCTGGGAGCACCTCCAGCTTGGCAGCACCCTGACAGGGTCAGGATATAACATTTTCAGATAGAGACAGGTGATAATCCCTGTGCCTTTGACTCCAACTGTCACAGGCACAAAGCCAGGCTACCTGAACAGTGGTCATGAAGCCCTCTGGAATCTTGCCATTAACCAGAGACAGGATTCCATCTATGTAAGAAATAACCCACTGGCATGGCAAAAAAAAGAAAGAAAAAGAAAGGAAATAGTCTGGTTGTCATTTCCTTATTCTGTATAAATGACCAAAGGCCTTCTTCCCTGGGCATTATCTCATGTTGAAATTCATGAGACAGTATGCACATGGGGTAAGAAGCAGTGTAGAAATAAGTTATGCTCACCAAATAGCCACATACTTTCCTCATTTCCCAGCCTGCCTTGCTGTTAGGGGGTCACATGACTCATTCCAGCCTATGGACTGTGGGAGAAGTTCGTAGGTTATTTCTAGGCAAAGGCAGTCAAAATCCAACCTGTTGGTGGATCTCATCTCTCTCTGTCTTCCCCCACTGCAATCTCTCTGAAAGCCACCCACTCCTGAGAGCATAGCTGCAAGATGGGACAGAGATGCCCAACACACATCCAACTTTACAGGAACAAGAAATGAACTTTTTCTGCATAACACTGCTGAGATTTCAAGGCTTATATGTTACCACAGCACAGTCTAGCCTAGCCCGATTCATTCCTACTCTGAGCCTCACACTGCAAATTATAAGTAGGAAGCACTGAAAGGTAAGAAACGGTCCTGCTTTAAAGAAGTTTACAGTCTAGATGAGAAGACCAGGTAGGCAGAAATTCCATGCTAAATGCTAAAATTCAGTCCACAGGCATAGACAGCATTCAAACAGAACCAGCCTCAGTGCAAGGTAGAATTTACATGAGAAGTAAAAGCACAGCATGTCAGGCAAACAGGTAAGGCCCACAGAAATACAACTGTACTGAACAAGAGGTCTAAGTGTAGTGATCAGGCAATCCTGAGCTGGCACACTAACTTATTCTAACTTTGCAATATAGAGTATTTAGAAACACAAAGAAAAATAGAGAGAATAACGTAGTGGACACTTACAATTATCGCTTGCCCGTGTGATTTTTATCCATGCCTTTCTTTCCTGCAGTATTTTGTCAATTATCTAATAATCAGTTATAGGCAAATGTCACCAGTTATTTAAATATATATTACATATCTTTTCAGTTAGTTTGTTCAAATTAGGAACTGAACACTGAATCTTGTTGATATGTCCTTAAAATCTGATTTTGGCTATAATCATTTACCCATACACACGTTTTTAAATGCCATTTATACATATTAACTTTATAAACACAAAATAATGTGTTTTTAAGGCCTTGTCTACTCTGTTTTCACAAAATGGCAAAATGAATCTTGTAAACATCAGCTGAAATATCAAGAATCACCAAATCGTGTTGGGCTTGCAGAAGCCAGGCAATAAAATGTGCAGCAAACATACATGACTTGTGGCCCCCTAGGAGAGTCAGACCTGAGTCCATATGGGCCCTTCAGAAAGTGCCTTCCCTAAAAGAATAGGCCACACAGGACATGTATCCATCTGCTTAGCACTTGTAGGTGCCATCCCAAGACATGGGAACCACAGGGAAGGTTGTAATCTCTTCGATAAAGTAGAGAGTGGCCTATCTTTGATGTCTCACCAGGAAGACAGGGCTTCTGTAAGGCAGCAGTCAGGAAAGGTATTTGGCCTATGATTCTAGAAAGGAGTGACTGTGCCCAGGCTTGAACCTGTGCATTTGGCATAACAACAGCAGCACTCCCACCCAGGGGAGCAGATGCAGCCCAGAGTTCCCTCACACAAGACTGCCTCATGGCCAGATTCCAAATTCAGACAATCACCATTTACTATTTTTATAGAATTGGGGAAGATTTTGGAATCTGAGAGCAAGAGAGAGACAAAGAGTGAGGGACTAACAGAGACAGAGACACAGAGGACAAGAGTTGGGTAACATCCATCCACCCATCTGCCCATCCGCACAGGAAAAAGGCAAAGGTACCAGAGGAAGGGCCAGGCACACAGTGAGAACACGGGAGGCAGCAGGGCGAAGCAGAGTGGAGGCAAATGCTGCCTTTTCAAGTCTGACAGCTCTCTGAACGCCACCACTCCAAAAACAAGCCTCTTCAAGATAAACTAACAGGTGAGCTGCAACCTCAGACTTCGCTGTCACACAAAAAACTCTTCCCAGCCAGCGCTGCTGAACTGCCTGTGCGGCGCTCCTAGGATGGGTTTGAACAACGGGCCTTTGTTCTATTTTTCCCTGCTACAGTGGAAATGAACAGGAGCAACTGACACAACAGCATGTCAGATGCGGATTATTGGTTTAGAAGGAGACCCAGATTCCAGAAACCCCACCAAAGAGACAGCGGAAAGGTCTGAGGAGAAAACAGAAGGCTGCAGCAGGGTCACATGCCAATTAAGTGGGCTGTTTGGAGCAGCATGTAAATGATCAAAAGCATTTGGGACCCTCTCCCATCAGTCACAAAAGATGCTTAAGGCCAGTTCCTTTGAATGCTGTTTTAGTAGTGGTCTCATACAATACATCTTAAGGAACATTTATACTGTGTTCACTGTGCATTCAACTGTGGCCACTTCAAAGGTTTAGCCAAGTATTTTATGGCCATGGTAAAGGGTTCTTATTGATTTAAATTACAAGCTTGGCTCCTGTCAGCTCCACTTGAGGGCAAAAATGCAATAAAATATCCCACAGCACAAGAGACAGACATATCGCATTGAAAATCTTAAGAGATCCTTTTCACTATAATCACTCTCAATGATATTTACTTATATAAGCAAGGTTATCAGAGAGAGTTGTCTACAATCTTTAGGCTTTAGGGGTTTCTCTTAGTTTGGGCATTGGCTTTTTAAAAAATCTAGTTCTGACCTGGGCCATGAAAAGGTCATAAGTGCATGCTGCCTTCCCTCGCTTAGCATCTCCCACCACTCCCCAGCTACTCACAAAATGGGTTGTTCCAAGAATAATGACGTTGACGTACTAGCCATCACGGCTGAGGGATTATGATTTTCAGTCCTCCTATCATTTGCATATCCAGCAGGCCAGACTCAGATGAACAAGAGGTGTCAAGGCATGAATGACAAGCCTATCAAGGCGATGGAAGGCTGTCTAGGATTAACTGTCAGGGAGACAAACTTCACTCTGGAGACAGAGACAAGAACAAGCTTTCTATAGGAAGACTCTAAAATTGAGAGGGATTCAAAAGCTGTCAATATGAAATGTTGCTTATGCTACTTTCTAATCCCTGTGATGATCAGCACAAAGGAAGACGCCTTATACTAAGAAAAAGGGAGAAAACCAAAGCAGCAGGCTCTGGTTCACTTCATTCCTGGTTTCTTCATAATAATTTGCCTGAAACATACTCAAGACGGAGCTAACCCCCAGACATACACAGAAAATAGCAAATGACTATTAGGTATCTGACATTTGAAATAACATGTTTCTGGAGGGTTGGCATTACAAGAGTCATTTCACTTCAAAATGTTATTCCTAATGCAATTTTTTAAAATTCATAAGAGGCACTTGCTAGAATTCAGTGTAGCACTAAAGTCACTCAAAAGACAGAGGTCAAATTCATTTCATTTCTTTTATGTTTTCTTCTCTCTGCTAGATGAAATAAATGATTAAGCCTAGAACACTTGGCAGTTCAGCGAATGTGCTCCGTGGCACCATTACAAGATCGATTTTCTCAATACAGGAGTCTTTCTAGGGTGCACATTGCTTAGCTGACATCTGTCGCCGTTGTCATGGCAGCGCTCTCTCCAGCATAGTGAGAGGTCAGGCCTGACAGGGAAGGCCTCGCCAGCCCTACCCCAGTCACTTCAAGGTTAACAGCCAATGGACCAAAGAAATAGGCAATTATAGTACAGTCAATTCCGGTTAAGGAAATATCTGAGAAGTAAATACGTCTGATAAGTGAATGGAAATGAAACCGCCAATGCTATTGATGCAATCCCATAATATCAATGCCTTTTTGTGGTTCAGTTTGGTTGTTTCTTGTAAAATTTTCATGCTCAAAGAAATCTAGCAAGAGAAAGGATAAGCAAAACTTCATTATGCTGCCATTAGCCTCTGTACTTCAAGAAGAGAATTCCCACAGATGGGTAGATGAATGGCAGAAGAGCAGAGCTTCTTCCCCAAAAAAGTGCAAAGAAAATCCCCAGGTCTCCAGCCCCTGTTGGTTTAGTCCCTGCTATTTCCAGCTGCATGTCTGTCTAAAGAAGATTCTTAGGATTTCACAGGAAAATGACTTTAAAATAACATTTCTCATTGCCACCTCATACTTACTAAATTCATGATGTATCAGAATAAATGTCCTTCATATAATTTCAACAACTCTGAAAAACAGCAAATGATTCCAAAAAAAATCCCAAATCACCAACATATTGAAATTGCTAATTTCTAATGATATACATTCCCACTAAAGCATAACTTTTGATAGAAAAGGTATTATTATAACAGACATTCTTTGAATAGAATTAGAAAAATGACAGATGGAACTAAAACATGAAGATTTTCAATTACAAGTTGCCTACCCCAGAAATTCAGTTACTGACAATGTCTGCAGGTAGTAATACTTGAAATTCATTATGGTAGATACATTCATATTATCCCCTCCTGATTAAATCTTGCAGTTAGTACAAAGAGAGCTTTAGATTTCATCAGACGCTTGAAGGAATGGCAATGACTTTTCTTCAACTGTGGGATTTTATTGCAAAGAAGAATAAAAAATTAAGAGTTACATATATATAAATAATATTTTTATTATATTCAACATTATATATGTGTATATATAATGCATTATATATGTGTAACTCTTAATAACTCAGTAATATATATATGTAACTCTTAATTTTTTATTCTTCTTCATGAGTATAATATGTAGTCACTACAGTTACTCACCTCAGATTTTTGCCAAAATGTTCTCAGCTGTGGGCAGCATTGACCATAGCGACTGCTGAGGTCTATAGCTCATCACTGATCATATCGAAAGGTAGAATCTCTTCCAACATTGGTCAAGTTGTACTTGCTACCTTGTGTTGGAAACAGATGCTTGGTGCCACAAAAAAAAACTAGCACTGAGACAAAGGATTTTTTAGCAATGCAATTTTTACTTCCTGGACTGCAGGAAGGGTACTCTCACTAACCATTTTACCATGAAAGTACAATGAACAAAGGAAAGCAGACATATTTATCCCTTACACATTTGGGGTCTCTCTTACTGCTGTGTCTGATCTCGGTTGGCTGGAGCCAGATCTTATAATCTAAACTAAAACCTGATTGGCTAACAACTTAAAACTTTCCTAAACAGGTAAAAGCAAAGGAGAGCTGGGACATGTCTGTGAGCACATCCAGCACAGATATCTTTGTTAAAGTACAAGGACATAGAATGTACTATGTGCCTGTAAGCGTGGCATGTCTAACAGCTACATAGGATAGGGCTTAACAAAGAGTTATTAACACATTTATGATTTATTCTTTAACAAGAAAGGAAACTTTTCTACTTCCCACACCTTGTTTCCCAGAGTTCCCACTAATAAACTGAAGCTCTCCATGCCTCCCTCTTTCTTCATGAGTGGAAGTTGGTTTAGCACCCAAACTAATGAGCTGACATTAATCCCTTCAGCCCAACAGTCTCTTGAGAACCAACGGCTTTATTTGCGAACTCAGCATTACTTTAGAAAGGTCATGTGTGGATGCAAGAAAAAGTAATCCACTCAAATAAGCTTAAGTGTGGAAGATTTTACTGTTACCATACAGCAGGAAATCCTGCAGTGGATTAGAAACAGATAGGAAACAAATTATATGCAGACCAAATTGAAACTAAAATTGGAATTGGAAAACCAGAAACCAGGGTGATTCTATGTGTTATTTCACCTCTGCCATGCTTTTCTTCTTCTCTCTTCACCTCTGTTTTTTAACCAGCTTTCTCTGCATTCAATGTGGGCTAATTTGGCATCATCTTTCAGTTCTAAAGCCATCCTCATCTTTCTCAGTTTCTCAACTTCCCACAAGACAGAGTCTGATTAGCTCAGACCAGACAATGGATTGGGTCGCCCAAGGTTTGGTGCCAGTCAGATTCAATCATCCAGGGTGGGGACAAGAGTGGGTAAGGGGCTCTGACCAGGATCATGCAGTTTACATATGCCTTCCCAGCTACAGCCTTCAGCAAAGGCACGGCACACGCTAAAAATACGTCTTCTGTGTCTTCTACAAAAATCAAAGACAATACATGAATTAAAAATTTCCCATGTGCTGAGAAACTTTACAGGTAAACAAGAGCTCTTCAACAAAATGATGCTGAGATGGTTATTCAACAATATTATCATGACTTTGCGTTAGTTGCAGCCTTGTCAAAATTGTCTCCATCAGTATAAAATGACTACCCCAGCAAAAAACCCACAGAAACACTTCCTTCCTAATTATAGGGGATAAAACACAGAGGAAAAAAAAATGCCTCGGCCGTCACAATAGGCCATTGCCAGCCTTGCATCCCATATCCCACTACACCCTGCATACCCTGACCTTTACCTAAACTGAACTATTTCCTGTTCCCTCTTGAAGCCCCACACTTTCTTTTCTCATGCCTCCCTCCACACAGTGTTTCCATTCCTTCTTCGGTCTGCACCACACTGTAATTAAATAGAACTAAAAGGCTGGGAGCAATGGCTCACGCCTGTAATCCCAGCGCTTTGGGAGGCCAAGGCAGGCAGATCACGAAGTCAGGAGTTCAAGACTAGCCTGAGCAACATGGTGAAACCCCATCCCTACTGAAAATACAAAAATAAGCTGGGTGTGGTGGTGTGCACCTGTAATCCCAGCTACTCAGGAGACTGAGGCAGGAAAATCACTTGACCCTGGGAGACAGGGGTTGCAGTGAGCCAAGATTGTGCCACTACACTTTAGCATGGGTGACAGAGTGAGACTCTGTCTCAAATAATAAATAAATAAATAAAACTAACACATAGAGGCTCTCAAAGAATAACCATGGAGTAATGAATGGCCTCTGGAAGCAGGGAATTTTCTCAAGCAGATCGTTTAAGTATACACTTGATGTCATTTGTTAAGAGAAGGCACACAGGGTCTATCCTTGAGGGCCACCTAGGATGGGTGGCCTTCCCTGGTTCCCCAGGTGAAAAAATCATTACTTTCTCCTCTGAGGAAGCATTTCTTGTTTCTATCACTGTTTTCTAAATGTAAGAACTTGTACATCCTTAAAATTATAAGCGCACACACCCCAGTCTGAGATATAATGCATTACAAGTTAAACTCTGTCACTTAGGGGCCATGTGAGTCATGCTGAGTCATAAACTTGAGACCCGAAATCAAATGGCAGTTCTAAGTTTTTTGTATGACCTGCAGATGACCCATAATATTCCTCTACTAATTATTTAGATGATCATCAAAATAAAAACACAAATCATCATCATCATCATTAAAACACAATTTTAAACACCTAATTGTTCAGACTTGTGTAGCCTGGCATATCCAGAGGGCTCTTATTCCAAATTTCTCAGCCCACATGGAATTAATCAGATACTACTTCCACCATTTTGATTTGACTTTATAGCTCTGGCTTCTGAAAACCACCACTCTCTATAGCTTGATAAATTATATATCTTCTGTTTACACTTGGTCAAAACCATAAATCCAACATTTGTTTTAGATAGTGATAGATTTCCAACTTGCTCACCTGTAAACCTAGTCAAAACACCCCTCTTAGTCACTTATAGACCCTGTGATTCTAGATACACCATCTGAGCAGGAATGCCTATCATTTGCAAAAACACGAGTGCAAAGAACTGGCTTATATGTCAATATGTGGTGGAAAACAGCATTGACTCTATTTGAGGCTTTTCTGCTTATTTATAATCTCTGGTCAAAACTGAGAATTACTTTGGCAGAGATGGAGATGGCTATTTTTTATCCTTTGTCTTTCTTATTCTTCTCTGAATGATTTTTTACAACTTGTACAGTAGCTTTTTTTTCATTCTTTATCCAATATGTAAGATGCCAAGAACTGTGCCAGATATCTGAGAATACAAATATCTCATAACCTAATGGAGTAGAAAGATATGTAAATAGATAGTGCAGTGGAATAAATCCTGCAAACAAGGTACATATTAAGGGCAATAAAAAAGAATAAAATTACTAACACTCGTGCATTTCAGAAGACATCATAGAAAATAATCTTTTTAGTGGTTATCATATTGGTTATATATTGTTGCATAAGAAATTACTACAAAACATAGCAACTTAAAACAACAAACTCTTTTTTTTCCCTCACAGTGTCTGTGGATCAAGAATTCAAGAGCTGGCTTAAGGTTTCTCATGAGGTTGCAATTAAAATAATTTACATGGCTGTTAGCAGGAGGGCTCAGTTCCTCTCATGTAGACTTTTCCATGGGGCTGCTTGAATGTTCTCATGAAATGTCAACTGGCTTTTCCCAGAATGAGTAAACCCATAATGCTTAATGAGTAAGAAAGAGACAGAGAGAGAGAAAGAGACAGAGACAGAGAGATGCTACAATGCCTTTTATGGCCTAATGTCCTCCAAATCTTGGACATCAGATGCCATCACTTCCTGTGCATTCTGCTCATTAAAAGTTATTAAGTACAGCCCACACTTAAGGGATGGCAATTAGGTCCCATCTTTTGAAGGAAGAAGTATGGAAGAATGTATAGGAGCTTGACAGAGAAGTGGAAAGAAAGAGGCAAAAAGGATAGCATGCCCACGTGTGAAGACCATGGGAGCCAAGAAAAGTGAGGGGTTCACTGTAGGTTTTCAACTTATTTCAGCCTTTTCTTTTTCTTTTTTTTTTTTTTTTTGAGACGGAGTTTCGCTCTTGTTACCCAGGCTGGAGTGCAATGGCTCAATCTCGGCTCACCGCAACCTCCGCCTCCTGGGTTCAGGCAATTCTCCTGCCTCAGCCTCCTGAGTAGCTGGGATTACAGGCACGCGCCACCATGCCCAGCTAATTTTTTGTATTTTTAGTAGAGACGAGGTTTCGCCATGTTGACCAGGATGGTCTTGATCTCTTGACCTTGTGATCCACCCGCCTCAGCCTCCCAAAGTGCTGGGATTACAGGCGTGAGCCACTGTGCCCGGCCTATTTCAGCCTTTTAATTAGACAAAATCTTACAAGGAAGCCCAGTATACAAAACAAATAAAAAGCTCTGCTATGGCTGAAGCTAGGTGAAGGAGAGGAGGAGGGGACTCCCACCCCAAGGTGGCCTTTACAAGAACTCCCTGGAGGCTCTAGAATTTCAGAGTCAGCTGAAAACCATTGCTATATGCAATAGCTATGAGTGTTTCTCTGTAGGTACAAGCCATACTCTCTGTTAACATTTATCTTATCAGGTAACAAATTATGCCCTTATCTTAACTGTGGGCTGAAACTAAATAAAAAATAGACAAAAATTCTCATTAAAAAGAGAGTAGTGATCTTGTTGAAATGCAAGAAAATCCCAACTTACCAACAGGTTATAGTCCAAGAGTTCACTTGTAAGAGAATTCTTTAGAACTCCGTGTATCAGTTAGTTATGACCATAAAGATGCTATGTAACAAATGATCTCAAAAACAGTGACTTAAAACAATTATGATTTATTCTCACATATCTGCACATAGGCTGGAGATCAACTTATTTAAGCTGGTGCTGGACTTCACAGTTCTGCTTCAAGTTGCAGGTCAGCTTAAGGGGTAACAGCTACCTATGGAAAGTTTAGCTCATGGAGATGGCAGAAACACAAAAGAGGACAAGAGGGCAAGCAGAGAAAGGCAAAGCCTCCTAAGGCCTGAGATCAGGACTGGCACATTTCACCCACATGTGGTTGGCCAAAACAAGTTTCAGAGATGAGCCAAAGACAAGGGTCAGGAAAATACACTCTGCTCAATTGAAGCTGAAGCAAAGGAGTAAAGAATTGGAGCAGTTAGTCAATCTAGTACATTTTGAACGCATTTTTCCATAAAAACAAATTTCAAGTCATAGTTGAGTACCATATTACCTCACTAAAACCAATTTAATGTTAAGAGAAATCATAACAGCCTAGAATCAGGTGATGCTGGCACATTTTTAAGTAAGCCAAATTTGTCTTCCCAGCTCTTTCTTCACCTTCTTTCAACAATGTTCATATTTCTCTCCATGAGCTCAGCATCTTCATGGTTGCTCTAACCCCCCGCCTCTGTGTCACTCACCCCTCACTTCTCTTTCCACAATTATTTCAGCCCCTAAACTCAACTCTGGATCCCTCAATGTAGACCCTCCTAGTTGGCTGCCAAAAGGAAAAACATGTGATTAAACCAATTTGTGATCACGTGTAAATGGCCCATTGCTTCTTAACAGTCTCTAAAACAGTTGCCTTTTTAAAGGGGGCTGTCCCGAAGCCCAGTAATCCTCCCACTGGTGAGATCTGAGATAGTAAATACACTGAAGAAATCCTTAAAGTCAGTAATATTCTTAGAAAAGCAGAATATGTCTTAGGTCTGCCTGTTACTCTCATGTTGTGAAGAAAGTGTCATTTATACATGTGTAGCCTGCTGTATTGACTTTATTACTCTCGCTTCCAATATTTTCTTTCCCTCTCTGTGCTTCTATGAGGAATTGAATTCACCAGGAGAAGACAAATGTCAGAGTTATGATTCACATCTCATTACAGGGCAAGTGTTGTTTCCCATTTTTGGAATTTACTCTTTAGGCCAAATCTTTAAAGACTTTCTTTTTTTCTTTCAACATTAAAATGCCATATTTCAGCATGAAATATGCCTACTGTGGCTTAGGAAGAGCTTAATGATTTGGACTTTGTATTGAGTTTTCATGTAAATATTCCTGTTTTAAACAAACAAATTATTATGCTGAGAACATTGCTATTAATCATCATAATGTGTTTACTTTTAAAGACAGATCATAAAGAAGGGTTCCAAGTATTAAGTTTTAGTAACACCACTTTTCTACCCCGTTCAAATGTATGTCTATACAGACAAAAAGGGAAGAGGAAAATTGTGGATTGGAGTTACTGCATAAATAACTAATCTGAATAATTTGGACTAAAAAAAATATAGTTTTATTGATCCTAAGGTATAAATACTTGTATGGTTCTCCATTTCTGCTGATGTTTCCATGACGAAAATAGTTATGCCTATATGCCTATAATAATATTGTTATATTTTAGTCATTTTCAACAATTTTTGAAATAGTCAATATCCTCCCCCATCACTTTGCCCAAAAAAACAGTGGTACCTATCATTAGCTACATGAAGATGAGCTGTTACAAACAGTTATTTCTCTTCCAGTCTTGTAAAGTGCCAATAGCCATAACATTGATTTCAGATAGGTTATGTTAAGTTAGGATTTGAGAAGCTTTGGTTTAAAAACACCTCACACTTTCTTTTACATTAGCCAAAGTGGTCATCCAAATTCCATGCTATCCAAGAAAGAATGCTTTTCCCTTGCTTCTTAAGAACCAAAATCTGATGAAATCTAAATACAGTCAAACCCCTCAGTGAAGAGAGCTGTAAAATGGAGTGTGTAATAAACAGTATGATTAGAAAGGTAAGTCCCACCCTTCAAATGGCAGAGTAACCAGTCATCCATCAATCATGCAGCTGCCCTTATCACTGGCATGTTTAGAGTGAACTTCTAAGTGAGTGGCTAAAACGAGGCAAGGACAATGCATAGGTGTATCAAAATACTGTATTGGACCCCATAAATGTATACAATTACCATTTGTCAAATAAAAAGAAAATGACGTTAAAAAATAAAGTTCATGAATGGTAATGCTAAGAAAAATTAAATTTTTTAATAAAGCATGTGGTTCAGGGCAACCACTCAAATTCCAGCTTCCACATGTATCAGCCATAACTTAGGCAAGTTTCTCAACCTCTTTGTGTTTCAGTTTCTTTACCTGCTAAGTAGAGATTATAGTACAAATCTCCCAGAGTAATTGTAAAGATTGAATGAGTCTTTACTATGTGCCAGGCACTGTGCCAGATGTGTGAAGTGTTCAGAACAGTGCCTGGCACACATTAAGCACTATGGGTTTGTTGTCCTTGCTCTTGTCATTGCTATTATGGTAATCATCATTATGTCATCCTGACTGTGGCAATCATCACCACTATCACCGTTGTCTGGGGATTTCTGTTAGCCATGCAGTCTCTCTTTCCTGTTAACTTTTCCTTGTAGTTGTGAAGAGCTGAATCAGCTTATAGTTGATAAAAAATTATTGAGTTCCTTCATGAATGTTGCTGTTGGAAATACAGATTGGACTAAGATCTTGACAAGATCTAACAAAATTGAAGACACTCCTTTCTTATGAGCGAGCAATGCTACTCTCAGTCAAATACAATGGAGAAACTCCTAGATCTGTGTACCAAAAGATGTTTATATTAGAATATTCATAGCAATGTGGTTTGTAATTTTAAAAATGGACACATCTAGATGATCATCAGTAAAAGAATGGACTAAGTCTTAGAGTAATTATACAACAAATAGCAAACCATAGTGACAATGAATAAAATAGGTTATAAGCATTAACTTTAACAAATATCACAAACATAATATTAGGTGAAGAAAAGCAATTCATAGAATTATATTAGTATAATTCAATTACATATGGTTCAAACACATGCAAAACTTGTTTTTAAAAAGGAGAAGAATGATATGCACAAAATTATGATAGTGGTGGAGGACTCAAGATGGCACTGTGAGAAAAACCCAGGATTGAAGCTCTCGGTGAATCCGCAGAGAGGTGAGTCACAGCTGCATTTCCAGACTGATCTTTGTTGCCCACAGAACGGGGAAATTCCAAAGTATAAAGGAGATGCGGGACGCCAGGCAGAGGTACTGCCTGGCGAAGCCGGCAGCCAGGGTGGCAGCGGCCGGCCCTACCCAGCGCTCCCCACAGGGCACGCTTGTCCAGGTGCCCTGTTGAACCGGCAACCTGAGACTTGAGAGGGCTGAACTTGAGACTGAACGGGACTTGGACAGTGGGCCAGCCCAGGGGATTGCAGGGACACAGCGTTTGGGGTAGCGCAGTGGGACAGACAAAACGGCGATTCCAAACGCTCCCTGTGCAGACGGTCCCTGAGACGCTCCGTGGGGGAGGGGCATCCACCATTACTGAGGCAACCCACCCCTACTGAGATACACGCCCACTGCTGACGCAGCCTGCCATTGCCGAGGCAACCCGCCCTACTGAGATACACGCCCACTGCTGACGCAGCCTGCCATTGCCGAGGCAACCCGCTACAACAGAGAGACTCCACCGCAGGGCATAGCCCGTGGCAGAGACCATAGCAGAAGAGCAGAGCCTGCAGCAACAGGGCGAACCACACAATAGCAGGGCGGAGCCTCGGCAGGCAAATAGTGACTAGACTGCCTCCTAGCTGGGCAGGACACCTCAATGGACATCCAAAAATAAAGCCCGAACCCCCCAAGACAGAGCATTTGAGAAAAAAAAGGGTTTTTTTAATGAGCTCTGTTGCAGCAGAATCAAAATAGCAGCCTAAGAGCCCTGAATGAACAACAGAGCTCACAGCTCAGCAATTGAGCTCCTATAAAGTACAGGCTGTCTCCTCAAGCAGCTCCCTGATCCCTCTATATCCAAAAGACTGACATTTGGCAGGCATCATCCTGGGACAAAGATAGCAGAAAAAGAAACTGGTAGCATCCCTCACTGTTTCGCAGCTGCTATAGGTGCACCCCGGACAAGCTGGGCCTGGAGTAGACCTCAGCAGTCATACAGCGAAGGGGCTAGACTGGTAGAAGGAAAACCAAGTAACAGAAATACTTCATCACCAACAATCTGGGTGTCCACTCAGAGACCCAGTCGAAAAGTCAGCAACTACGCAGACGACAAGTGGATAAATCCACAAAGATGGGAAGAAACCAGCGCAAAAAGGAGGAAAACACCCAAAACCAGAACACCTCGCCTCCTAGAAAGGACCAAAACTCCTCACCAGCAAGGGAACAAAGCTGGATGGAGAATGACTGCGATGAAATGACAGAATTAGACTTCAGAAGGTGGATAATGCGAAACTTTGGTGAGCTAAAAGAACATGTATTAAATCAATGCAAAGAAACTAAGGAACTTGAAAAAAGATATGAAAAAAGATTTGAGGAAATTATGATAGTGGTTACCGTGGGACTAAGAGGGATATTATTGGAATCTTAATGGTAGTAATTATTTGTTTCTTTTTTTTTTTCTTTTTTTTAGAGTCTTGCTCTGTTACCCAGGCTGGCATGCAATGGTATGATCTCAGTTCACTGCAACCTTCGCCTCCCAAGTTCAAGCAAATCTCCTGCCTCAGCCTCCCAAGTAGCTGGGATTTCAGGCACCTGCCACCATACCCAGCTGCTTTTTGTATTTTTAGTAAGACAAGGTTTCATCATGTTGATGAGGCTGATCTCAAATTCCTGACCTCAGGTGATCCACCCGCCTTGGCCTCCCAAAGTGCTGGGATTACAGGAATGAGCCACTGCACCTGGCCAGTAATTATATATTTCTTAATTTAGGTGGGTAGATACATAGACATCCATTCTATTGCAAAGTCCTAAAATTCACATATTTATAAGCTGATAAATATGTTAAAAGTTCTGCCTCTATTGACATTTTTTTCTAAATATAGGAATGCAATATCATGCCAAAATGATATGGATGCCTCTTCTCACAAACATTACTCTACCTATTACTTTACACAGCAGGAGGTGGGTTTGCTTTCCCTATTTGGCAAAGAAGAAATGGAAGCCCAAAACAACCATGAGCCTATCACCCAAATGTTACAATCACTCTGGTGCCTGGAAGCATCAACACATCCTGCTTCCTTCAGATGGCTTCTCTTCTGTTTTCTCCTCAAGGGTCCCTCATTCACCACTTTTGCTGCTGTAAACCATCCACAAGTTCTTTTGGAAGTTGGAGAGCTATAAATCTTAAATTTAAAAAACAATAAGGGAACAGTACCTCTGGGATTAAAACCCACCTCTCCTGATTACAGGTTCTGTAACTGAACATCCTGTAAATGGGATTTCAATCCATACACGGTGTTCATTACGCACCAACGCGCAAGATGAGCACCGGGGACCAAGAATTGAACCACTGAATGCTCTAGCCTGAGACCCGATGTAATAATGGAAATGAGTCCTCAATGAAGGCCATGGACACCCAGCCACAGGCCCCTCCCATGCAGCCACCCAGGGCTTTTCTTTGCATTATTTATTTATTTCTAAGACTTGGGGGTGGGAGAGGAAAGAGGAAGAAAAGGAAGTGATTTTTCATTTTAATAGACTTGCTCTTCTTGCTCTGGGTAGAATCAATGCAAGTGGGATGAACTCACTCCCTAATATCCCCTTCCCTCCAAACTGCTTCCTTCCATTGTAAATAATTCAGACAAAATAAAATAATCATGTGCTGGTAATTACCACTACCCCCTCCCCAAAAACAAATGCTTGTTGAAATGCCGCCCTCCTAATGTTGCAGCAACCGTGCCTGGGAACACAGTGATGGCGAGTTGACACTGAGACGTGTCGCGTGTGAAGGTGAGGACAGGAGGACTGTGTGGTTGTCTTTCCTGAGCAGAAGGGCACTGAAAAGTTACCACTGTGCCTCCCTGGAAATGGCTGGAGCTCTGCTAAAGGCCTGGAAACAGCACAGATTTTAAGAGGCTACTCTAAACCCAATTGCCCTTATTTTTCATTCTAATTTCCCTATTTCTATTTTCATGCATGGGAGGAAAGTTTTGACAGGCAGCTCTAAGGCACACGCAGGCACACAGACACAAGTATGCTTTTTCTCCCAGCCTTGTCTCTTTATATAATTTTTATTTAGTGGGTTTACTTCTTCATACAAACACCTTGTTCACCTGTGCATGCCTCATTAACAGAAATCTTTAGGAAAGGGAGAAATGGTCATTTTGCTTTGAAACATCAATAAGGTTCAGGAAGAGATGGCACAAGGTACAATATGAGAATCAACATTCTCAATCCTGTAGAACAAAGTGGTGGCAACTCGCCAAAAATGTGGGGAAGAAGAGGCTCCCCCAACAAAACAATACATGTGAGAGAATGCGCTGTGTGGTAGAAGGCATCTCATTTGGGTACTGGTAATTTACGGGGAGATTTCTGCTTTTTGTTCTCCGCAAAAAGATTGTCCGCAGACTCATCATCTTCATGGAGAATTAAAGAAGCTATAAACAATAATTTAGAAAACAGCATGGATAGGACCGTTATGATCCCAGCTTGTTATTGATACTTGGCAGGTGGCCTTTAAATAAAATGCTGGAAAAAAAGAGACTGAACTCACACCCATGTAGACAAAATCCTGGTTCTTCCTTCTAACCCTCAGTCACTCCTCTAAAGCCAGTGGGGAAAGCCCTGGGGAGCAGAGGGAAGTGGCCTTTGAAGCCCAAGTATTCTCCAGTCTGCCCCAGTAGAAAGGGAGAAGTCCATTCCTCCTCTATGACTCTTTTGTCAGAGTCAACAGTGGCCCAAAGAAGAGGTTCTAAATCTGATCTGTTCAGTATGCTGGCCACTAGCTATGTGTGGCTATTTACACTTAATTAAAGCTAAAAACAATTCAGTTCCTCAGTCACACTGGCCACATTTCAAGTGCTAAATAGCCACACGTGGCTAGTGGCTGCCGTACTGAATGGTGCAGACACAGAACATTCCATCACCTTAGAAAGCTCTATTGGACGAGGCTGCTCTAATGTCAACACACTGGAGAGCCTTAGCAGGTGTGCTGAGCATCTAGGGAAAGTCTTTCGGAAGAGAGGATGTATTAGTCCATTTTCATACTGCTACAAAGAACTGCCCCAGGCTGGGAAATTTATAAAGGAAAGAGGTTTAATTGACTCACAATTCAGCATGGCAGGGGAGGTCTCAGGAAACTTACAATCATGGTGGAAGGTGAAGGGGAAGCAAGGTCTCTTCTTCACAAGACAGCAGGAAGAAGTGCCAAGCAAAGTGGAAAGAGCCCTTTATAAAACCATCAAATCTTGTGCGAACTCACTATCACGAGAACAACATGGAGGATGCCCTCCTGATCCAATTATCTCCACCTGGTCTCTCCCTTGACCTGTGGGGATTATGGGGATTACAATTCAAAATGAGATTTAGGTGAGGAACAATGCCTAACCATATCAGAAGGGCAGGATCCAACCCTAAGTCACTTCCACATTTGGAAGTGGAGTTTATTTGACTGCTCAAATAAGTAAATACACATGGGAAATGGGTGCAACACCCAGGGTTTTAAACATCCTGTTTTACCCCTAATGAGACTTAAGATACAACAGTAGGACATTTTCAATTGCTTAATAAATGTATCTCTTCTATTTGTTGTTTTAATTGCTAACATAAAGAAGTTTTTGGAGAGAGAAAAAGGAGCATATTCTGGGTGGAATTCTTAAATATTCTAAAAAGAGAATAGTAATTTCAATGAAAATATGTTTTAAATTGTATTAAAATATTGCAAAATATGTGAAATAAAGTCCAAAATATCAACATTTTGTGAAAAGCCAAGATATGGTTCCTATGACTGTTTATTCTACCAACAGGAGGATCAGGGCCAGGCCTGAGGTTTTCTGTCCCCCGCCTTCACCTCTGAATTTAAGGTGACTCCATCAGGTGCCAGAAATTGGGGCTGAATTTAGGGGACAAATGAGCCAAACAGAAAATGCCAGCCTCACAATGAATCCCAGAAGTGGGAAGAAAAGCACTGGAGGCACTGGAAGGGCTTTCAGCTGGGAGGGTGTGAGCCTAGGTGAACTCTTAATGCTGTGGGTAACTCACTAGATGTGTTTCAAGATAAAAACAATTCTGGGCCGGACACGGTAGCTCACACTTGTAATCCCAGCACGATGGGTGGCTGAGGTGGGCAGATCACCTGAGGTCAGGAGTTTGAGACCAACCTGGCCAATATGATGAAACCCCATCTCTACTAAAAATACAAAAAAAATTAGGCAGGTATGGTGGTGGGTGCCTGTAATCTCAGCTGAGGCATGAGAATCACTTGAACCCAGGAGGTAGAGGTTGCAGTGAGCTGAGATTGCACCACTGCACTCCAGCCCAGGCAACAGAGTGAGACTCCATCTCAAAAAAAAAAAAAAAAAAAAAAAGATATAAGCAATTCTGGACCTCATATTTGTTAATGCAACATGTAAATATTAAGATACTGATATCTTAAATATCAGTATTTTAAATATTAGGATACTGAAAAACATCAGTACTTTTACTTTAAAAGTAGCATGGAATGTAGAATATTGGTATATGGAATTTAGTGTCACCACCACTAGGGGAAAAGAGGCATTCATGTTTCTTATTCTTACATTTTGAATAGAAGCAGAAATTTCAAAAGGTTTCTTCAGACATCCAGAATGTTCTCATTGGATTCAAGTGCTATTCATCCAGAGTCCCTTTTTTTAAATTTATTATTTATTATTTATTATTATTTTGAGATGGAGTCTCACTCTGCTGCCAGGCTGGAGTGCAGTGGCACGATCTCAGCTTACTGCAATCTCTGCTTCCTGGGTTCAAGCCATTCTCCCGCTTCAGCTTCCCAAGTAGCTGGGATTACAGGCACCTGCCACCATGCCTGGTTAATGTTTGTATTTTTAGTAGCTGGGGTTTCACCATGTTGGCCAGGCTGATCTTGAACTCCTGAACTCAGGTGATCTGCTCACCTCAGCCTCCCAAAGAAAAAATCATGATTATTAGCATAAAGGTAGTGCATGGTGAGTACCATAAGAGAAGCAGGGAGAGAGAAAGTGCTTGTGGATTTAGAAGCAGGGGAGCCAGGCCCAGCTGGGAAAACAGGACAGCCTCATGGCAGGGGTGGCATTTGAGCTGGACCCTGGAAAGGAATGTCACTGGAGGTGTGCCAAGTCAGAGAGACAGGAAAAAGGGGATTGTGTTTGGAGAACACAAACTGGGTACCCCATTTAGCTGGATGACAAGCTAAGGAAAGAGAAGTGGTGGGGAAAAGGCCAGAAAGGTGAGTCACAGGAGTGGCAGAGGGCCTGAATGCCAGGTGGGGCCAATACTCACACTGATACTGTCCCAGTTAATAGTGGAAGGTGGATTCCAGCACCTGCTTGTACTGATAAAGGCCAGTCACTTTAGCCATACTTGTAAATACTTAAGAGCCTCTGTCTATTAAACCCACCCTGTGATTGGCGCTCCACGTTATGGGAAGTAATTATGTCATCAGTTATAATGCCAGGCATCTACTTACATTCCAACTTAGCTTCTCTACTTTCCTTAAATGTTTACCTGATGGTCCAATTCATCTTCAGAGTGATTGATCTTTCCAAAAGCCACATAATTACCCCAGGAAAGTGAAACAAAGGATTCACCCTCAGTGAGTGAGAGCTGTAGCATGAGTGGTGGGAAGAACCGTGGATTTGAAGCCAGAAGACAACTTAGGCCTGGCTCTGTCATTTAGCAAATGTGGATGCTAGGCAAAGCATATGCATGCTCTAAACAGCAATTTCTTATCTTTCTATAAAATGGAGAGAGATAATGATGTCTGCCCTCACTAAGCTGCAAAACACTGGGAAAACAGAAACCATTATTATGCTTAGATAAGAGTTGAGAATAGTTAGCATTGATTCATCATCTGACAAAAATAAATCCAGGATTACTTTTTCTTTGTGAATAATGTCCTTTTCCTCTTCAAAGTGCCAATGTTCTTTCAAACATAAAGCTACTATTTCTTTAGGTTAGGTTTTTAAAAAAAATGTATGAATACATAATAATTGCACATATTTTAAAGCTGCTATTACTTAAGAATAGTTTATATGCACACAGAGATGACATCTGCTTTTTTCTGATTCATTCCTAGCTTTAGTTTATTTGTTATTTAATTTAGGAAATAGCAAAGGATTTATTTTGTGATTTAAATTGTGAACCTGATTATGAATTTCTTGAGTACCTTACTTCTTTACTTACTATGTGCTTAAATTCTTATTCCTGGCCAGGCAGTATACAGAAGTAATGTTAGACATGGGCCTGACCACAAAGACATTACAATCGAATAAATTCCTTAAGATAATTTAGTTGTTGCATTACATATGGAGTTAGAAAAACAAAATAAAAGAATAACTGAAGGTTCAGTAGTCATTGAGACTACCCATGCTTGAGAGTGTAGAAAAAGAGAGTTCATTAAAGGCAGGAGTGTCTGGGAAAGGCTTTCTACAGTGAGTTTCAGGAAGGCTTCCTGCCACAGGTGAGCTCCAGGTGAGCCCTGACAGCCGAGCAGGGTTGAGTGGAGGGCACCCAGGGCACTGAGAAAGTGTGGCAATGGTTTGGAATGGGACGTGATTTGAGGTACAATGAGAAAAGTGGCAATGTCTAGTGGAAAGTCCAGGGAAATTAGACTGGGTCAGATTATGAAGGACTCAGAAGTTTATCTCTGTTCAATAAATGCCTTTAAACAATGTATACTATTTGGGGCCACTCACTGCAGCGGGTAGACCATCGGTAAGATACTCTCTCTGCTTCAAGACACTAGTTGTCTGGGACAGAGGACTAAGTCTCCTGAGAATTAATTATTTACAGCCACCAATGTAAATAGGAACTGAGCTGGGAACCTCCTGCGGAAAACCAACAAACAAGGTGAAGGAGTTGAACTTTGTTTTTATAACTGTTGGTCAGGCAATTGCATACATGTATCAAGGCACCAGAAGCCAGGTTGAGAGAGGGATGAGAGATGACAGGAGAGAGTTCACCATGTGGCATGGGGTCTGCGAGGTCAAGCCAGTCTTTGCAGAGGGCCTGAGAGCTAAACAAGAGTGGTGATCTTGGATAACTGGCAGGCCTGGTGCCTGGAGCATCTGTGTCAGCTAAGCTGATGGTGCCTACAAACCTGTGTAGGAACTGGGTGGGGGCTCTCAAAACAATTCTATAATACCTCAGTGCACAAAATAATGCTTTGAGACCCCACTGTTACCACAAGACAGTGGAGGGAGCATTCTCACTTTGGGATACCACCAAGCGGTCATAGCCCTCATGAAAACAAATCAGATCAGTGGGGGCAAGCCAATCTTTCACTATATGCACTTAAGCAAGGAAAGAGGGCCCAGAAAACAGGCCAGAGAGAGATAACATAGGCCAGAAGGATTATGCTAGATTAGATATTATCAAACAGATGTTTGGGCTTGGCCAAGTGAATTGCCTGGACTAACAAGATGTTAGCCAGCAGGACACAAGCTTAGGGTACAATGTGTTTGTGTGGTGGCACCTGCCCTCGTGAGTTTCTGTTCTCACCTTGAGAAGACTATGCCCCAGTTAGCTCCTTGGTATGAAACAGAGCAGACCCAGACCTGCAGACTGAAGCAGAGCTGACCTCAGCCAGCCTGCAGATGCGTGAGAATAACTAACACAGTATAATTCACACAAACTGGGAGTCCAAGTCACATAAACTGTGGAATTCCACACTCCACAAACTGGGATTGTCTCTGCTTGCCTTAATGAATGCACCTATCAATAAGAAGTTATTCAGAATAAGAAACTGTGAAGGAGAACCCCACCCAAAGAAAAGTTGTTTTGTTTTTTCCATCAAAAGCAATGGTTTACTCAAGCTTCTGCCAAAATCGAGCTTAACTGTGTAAGATAAAAAGTAACACAGACTACAGGCTTGGTTCTGCAGTAGTAGCTTCTGGAATTTATGCAATATTTTTCCTTTCAGTGCATCTTTCCCTTTTTTTTTTAACTTTTTATCTTGAAATAACTTTTGGAAAGTTGCAAAAATAGTACAGACAGTTCTGTGTTCCTTCATCCAGCTTCTTCCATTGTTCATATCTTACATAATCATGGTTTCTTTATTAGGCCATTTTTGCATTGCTATTAAAAAATACTTGAGGCCGGGAGCGGTGGCTCACGCCTATAATCCCAACAGTTTGAGAGGCTGAGGCAGGTGAATCACACGAAGTCCGGAGTTCAAGACCAGCCTCGTCAATATGGTCTGTTTCTCTACTAAAAAGACAAAAAGTAGCCAGGCGTGGTGGCACATGCCTGTAGTCCCAGTTACTCGGGAGGCTGAGGCAGGAGAATCACTTAAACCCGGGAGGCAGAGGTTGCAGTGAGATTGCACCATTCCACTCCAGCCTGGTTGACAACAGCAAAACTCCATCTCAAAAAAATAAATAAAAAAATACTTGAGACTGGGTAATTTATAAATAAAAGAGATTTAATTGGCTCACAGCTCTGCGGATTTTGCCGGAAGCATGGTGCTGGCATCTGCTTCTGGTGAGGCCTCAGGACGTTTAAAATCATGGCAGAGTGCAGCAGGGAGCCAGAGTGTCACATGAAAAGAGTGGGAACATTAGAAAATAAAGGGAAGGTCCCAGAGTCTTTGAAACAACCAGATCTCTCATGAACTAACTGAGCAAGAACTCAGTCATCATCCAGGGGATGGTGCTAAACCGTTCATGAGGGATCCACTCCCGTGAGTCAGTCGCCTCCCACCAGACCCCACCTCCAACACTGGGAATCACATTTCAACACGAGAATTGGAGGGGACAAAGTATCCTGACCATATAAGTATCATTTGCAAAGCCAGGAATTTAATTGGCACAATACTAGGCTTCAGCCTTCATTTGTATTTCACCAGTTTTTCTACTAACTTCTTTCATCCAGCTTCCTACTAGCTTCCCTTTCTGTTGTAGGATCCAATCCAGAATCCCACACTATTTTGTCTCTTTAGTCTCTTCCAGTCTGTACCAGGTCTTTAGTCTTCCTTGACATCTATGATCTTGATACTTTGGAAGAGTACTGACCCATTAATGTGTCGAACAGGTTTGTCTGATGGTTTTTCATGACTAGAGTGAGATTCTATGTTTTTAGTAAGAATACCACAAAAACAATGTATGCCTTTCTCAGTACATTGTATCTGGGAAAGGGGTCAGGGGTCTGGGGGACACCATCTTGTTACGAGTGAAGTTAACCTTGATCACTTGGTTAAGGGGATATCTATCTCTTGGGTTTCACCATTGTAAAGTTAGTGTGGTTTTTTCTGTAATTAATACATATCTTGGGAAAGATACTTTGAAGCTATGCAGATATCCTCTTTCTCCTCAAACATTCACTCACTGATTTTAGCATCCATTGGTGGAATTTACCCACAACAGTTATTACTGTGGCATCTGTCTAATAGTAGCTCACACATCCATCCAAACCTAGAGGGAAGCAGCTAATGAACCATCCCTTCGCTTCACAACCCCAACCTAGCCAATAATGATTTGTGAACTAACTGTGCAAAGGGGTAAGAAAGGTCCAGTTCCTCAAACTAAGGAGTCTCAGCCACAATTTCTGGGCTGCTTTAGGGGGTCGAGTGAACAGCAGCTGACAGATTTTGCTTAGAAGGCAAGGAGGAAAACCGCCGGGGAGCACAACCAACTTCCATACTAATCAAGGTGAATAAAGCCATGACATAGAAGAGAAAACCACAGGACTCTGTTTAACACAACCAGGGACTGAACTTTTTCAGCCAGCTACCTTGTTTTCCATTTGCAATTAGAGTCACAAAGCAGTAGCCTCCCTCCGTGCTACCACACAGCAGAGCCCCCAGACAACATCCTCATTTTCAATAACCCTTCCCCTTTATCTCACTCTGCCTGCTGCTTAATAAGCTGATTGCTATTTACTTTGGACCAACGGCTAATCTGTTAATGATTGATTTTAAATTTTTACAGTCATTTGTCTCTGGCAGGACCTGGGACCACGAAAGGCAGTCCTTTCCTACCTGATGAATTGGCTTTTTCTTTGGAAAAAAAAAAGAAAAGAAAAGAGGGAAATTTAGGCAAAAGTCTTCATGGTTGCATTCTGCTGACAATTGGCATTCAAAAAGAAATTTCAATGCAAAAAGAAATGGTAATGCTTCCTGTGAAATTGTCAGCAAATAATATGAGTGGACATTTTTCTAATGGTGGCATGGGGTAAAGACTGGCTTCAATATGAAGTAAATTGTAATTGTACTATAAATTTACAGAGCCTAAAATTCTTAATTAACAAAATTGATGCTCATTGCCCTACCAGAATGGGATATCTAAACTAATGCCATTACGGCCCTTTAAAACAATCTAAATTGCATACCATATGATGTATGTATTTTTGTAGGATATGTGCAGAAAAGTGAAGTTTGCTTTCCATTTTAAAAAAAGACGATTGAATCGGCAATGGTTATTGTAATTGGTATCACACAGCAGTGCTCTGCAATTTAATCACTGCTTCTAAAAATGGAACCATGGATAACTACTGTGTTCTGAAAAGCGGCAGCCACCCCGTACATGAGAGTGCTGTGCGCATTTATAAACATCGTCTCTTCAAAGTTAAGCTTCCCTCAGAGATGCCATCTCTAATTTTGTAAATAAGAATGACCCCCCAAGGCTACCATTCCCATCAAATATTTATTAAAATGCACCCCAAGACCTCTCATCTCAAACTGGAATTAAACTCCTCCACGTGTCTCTGAGAGATGAGCGTGACTTAAAACGTGAACCAGCACATTGGCAACGTGAAAAAGAGGGACTCTGGGCAAAGTGGCATTTTGGTATCCGTGAGTGGTGTCAGGTCTTCCTGGAGAGCCAGTATTACACATTAACAGATGAGACATTGTGCAGAGCCTCTAAAAGGAAAGGCTAAACTGTTTGAAGGATAAAAGCCCTACTCTTATTAATATTTTAGATCCTGTAAGACATTGAGGCTCCATCTGCTGGCTGTAATACCTGAGAAAGAATCAAGTCAGCTGGAGGACAGAAACCACGGCCTCCCGATGGTCTGCTGACCTTCTTGAGAGGCAGATATCATGCGACAGCAATTGCCTGTCTCAGCAGACATGCTGGAAACAGGAGAAAGTGTTAAATATAACCAGGTAGACAGTGATGAATTGACATACTGAAAAATCGAACGCTTCAGTAATCAGCCTTAAGGATCTGATATCAACAACATTTTTCAGTTTTGTCCAAATTCATTGAAGGGTGTACTTTAGCAAGTTCACTTCTCATTGGTGAGACCTTTCATCTTTACGCTGCTTTTCTGATTGGATTCGGTGTCATCATCGGTTTGGGTGGTTCTGTGCACAGAAAGCAGACAGACTGCTTGTGAGAGAAGGAGGGCTGGGATGAGCACCAATAAAAATGGGTTTTACCCCAACATTAATTTTAAAACTATTAAATATCTATCAAAACGGTTATTTAGAAAGACTTATTGAAGCCATGGTATATGAAAATGCATCAGGTACTGTGCTCCAACAGCACAGTAAACCTGAAATATTGAAATATTACCCTCTATTTTGCAGCATGAAGCTTCTATAACTATAATTCTAATTACAGAACTCTAATTAAAGTCTACATGGCTTCAGATAACTTCATTAAATCTTTAGAATATTTATATTCTCCAAAGACAATCTCTATCCATTAGAACAAAAAAAATCCTTTAAAATAACTTTTTTCAAATGCTGCTGATATGCGTTTCTTTTTATGAGACACACAAGTCATCAAATTTACTTTAAGGTTTCATTCATCTCTATAAGAGTATTACAAAAATGTGTTAACTCAAAAACACTTTTTTTTTCTGGTACAGATGTATAATAGAGCTATCAGCTGAGATCACTCTCTGTCTTGAGGTTTAAACAAAAACTGGCTTTAGCTTCCTTCCCACATCCTGTGGAAGGCCAATGTCCTCCCCTAGATGTCTGAGAATTCCTGACAGTTTATATTCCCGTGGTCACTTCCCTCTCTCTGGTGGCTTCTTTTGGCTGGATTCTTGACCTCACTTGTCTCTCATCTCCCATAGCTATCCCATCCCAGCCTAAATTTTGAATGTAACCCCTTTTACTTGATTTCTCCCCCATCCCCAGAAAAAACCCCTCAGTTTTTGTGAAGCACAGTCTTTCCAACTGCTTAAGGCTCTCATCAGGTCCCACGGCCTGCCGCCATCTTGCCTTCTCATGTGCTTCATCGCTCTCCTCCCTTATTTCTCCTCTGCTTTCCACCCGCCCCCAGATTCCTGTAAACATCTTCCACAGGGTAGTTTGCCATCTCTCAGTCCAGCTCCAGATTGTCCAGGCTATCTTCTGAGGGCCTTATCTTCCTAGCCAAATGCTTCCCTTAAGGTGACAGGCAGTCTCCTCCCTGAAAGGAATTCCTGGCTGGCTCTTAAAGTAACAGCATTTTCCTCTAGGCCACCCATATATTACAAGCAAGATCTGACTCATTCCTCCAAATACTCAGGAAAAGAAACACAAAGAACAACTAATTTTGCGATAAGCACCATAGGAAAACATGGACTACAACAGATAGGAATATAAAATCAGAAATTGGGTGCACTATCACTTGGGGCCTGGGCTCAGAGGGGATCCTGCGTTGAAAAATTCAGTGCTTGGGGTCAGTAAAAGGATTTATTCATAGAAATACCAGAGAGCCATGTTAAGCTGGTCATGAGCCTTCATCCTGAGGTCTTCCTAAGACTAAGTTTCTGGCTTCTCCCAGAAAGTTTAGTGTGGGAGTTCCATAAATGGTGTCTACGTGCAACTGACTGACTTCCCATTGCAGACTGAGCCAGAACCTAAGAAGAGGCAATGCTTGCATGGGTAGAAAGGATTCCAGGAACTGACAGGAAGTCAGTTGCTTTCCCTTCACTCCCAGCTTTAATATAGAAGATAAAAAGCACCTTTCCAATATCCATACGATCACGCTGCTCAGAACTATGTGGATAATAACACAACATCTGACACACACGTTGGAGGAGGAGCCCTAGAGTGTTAAAGCCGGGGATCCATCAACACAAATAGACTGTGACTCGATTCACTGGCAAACTCAGACACATCCGAACCTCTTTGGGGATAACTCATGCAGAAGAATTTGATTTTAAAATATTTAAATAGGTTACTATTTAGTGCAATTTTTTCTGGCCCTTATAGCAAAGTAATGACAACCTCTAAACAAGTGATAGAAGTTAAGTCAACCAGGTTCAAGCCTAAACAAGCATTTTTATCTTAGTTCAATGCTGGAAGTGTATATTCAATGTCTGTTATGTTTAACACGGTAGGAGCCAAAAGTGAGAATGGCCTTCAGTATACATTGAAATAAAACTGCTTCAGAGGGAATTGAGTAGTTAATTAATAACAGATTTTATTTAAATGTTGCAACCCATAAGACATTTCCTCTGCTACAATATGGCTGCTGTATAAGAGGCAAGCTGGGCAAAACTTGCCTGGGCATTGAGGGAAATGTTGCATTTCAGGGGACCTGGGAAGAAAGTGACTTGCCACATAATAATAATTGACTAAATAATGTCCTTTGAATCATAATATGTATGATTCAATTTATTTATATTGAATTTATATGTTTGATATATTATCAAAATAGCTAACATTTTTATAATATGATAAATACCAGACATGTGACATTACTGTGCTGTCCACTGTTTCAGGAACTTAACATATACCAATTCAAGTACTTATCACAACAACACTATAAGGTAGCTACTACTACTATTCCCATTTTACAGATGGGAAACTGAGGCATGGAGAGATAGTATCTCACCCAAAGGTCACACAAATAACTGGCCAAGCTGGGATGTGAAACTGGCCAGCAGGCAGGCTGGCTATCCAGGCTTTACACTTGGCATCTCATGTGTCACATGTTGCTTCCACTAAATGTGGGCCCACAGCTGAACCTCAACAGTGTCATAGTAGCAGCATCAGAAACAAGGACAGGCTTCCTGTGGTTCAATTACTAAGCACCCTGAGGTCTGAGGATTCAAGAAAACCTCAGAAATTCAAACTAACTACAGGAAGGGTAATGGCAAAATTAAGGGAATTTGCATTACAACGTATTTTAGACTATATTGGTGTGGTTAATTCCAAATGCATACAGCGCCTTCAACCACGGGCTGTTACATGTGCCAACGATAGGTTCCAGGGGCTTGCTTAAATAGATATTTTTTGCACATGAGATTTGATAAGCCAGAATATTTAAAATCATTTAATGCATTCCTTATACTCCTACTTGGACTATTTGTTTCCTTTGCAAATCATTTCTCCCTTGAACATACCAGAGTAAACAACTAGCCTGGTCAAGTGAACTAGTGCATGCAATGAATTAGGGAACGCATTAATGAGATTATTCCGCAACTGTTGTAGTGGATCTGAATCTCTAACTTAATCCAAAAGCTATCATAGCACTGCAAAATATATCTTATCCTATGTCATCTTGCATTTAAGCACCCCCTTTTACATAGCCAGTATTCAACCCTAAATGCATTTGTGAATCAGGCAGCCAGAAAGGTGTATTTTCTCCCCAACTCCCGAAATGCAATTCCCTCTTCATTTAATTATTCCCAGTTCTGTTTGTATATAACACAAACACTTACATGTGCTTAATTAAACAAGTTTAATTAATTTTTGCTTAATCATGTTTGTTTTTTGTTTGTTTTTTTTTTTTTTTGAGACAGAGTCTTGCTCTGTCGCCCAGGCTGCAGTGCAGTGGCATGACCACAGCTCACTGCAGCCTTGACCCGCTGGGTTCAAGCAATCCTCCTACCTCAGCCTCCCAAGTAGCTGGGACCACAGGTTACACCACCACACCTGGCTAATTTTTTCATTTTTTGTAGAGATTAGGTCTTGCTATGTTGCCCAGGCTAGTCTAAAACTTCTGGACTCAAGCAATCATCCCGCCTTGGCCTCCCAAAATGCTGGGATTACAGGCATAAGCCACCATTCCTGGCTCTTTTTTTTTTCTAAGACTCCAAAGGGTAGGTGGATCTGATACTCTTGGTTGCCCTCTCTTCTTCCTTTTTGACAAAAACCAGAATCTTTTTAGGTACTAACCTTTCCCACATATAACTCAGGGTTAATCCTTACTGGGCCAAGCTTGTGATTGATAAACCAGGCATAGGCAAGTGGACAACAGTCAAGTAGAGGATTTGAGGAACAGATTTCCACATTCTTGAAAAGATCAGCCGGGCGCAGTGGCTCATGCCTGTAATCCCAGCACTTTGGGAGGCCGACACAGGCAGATCACAAGGTCAGAAGTTCAAGACCAGCCTGACCAACATGGTGAAACCCCATCTCTACTAAAAATACAAAAAAAATTAGCTTGGTGTGGTGGCATGCTCCTGTAATCCCAGCTACTCAGGAGGCTGAGACAGGAGAATCACTTGAACCCAGGAGGCGGAGTTGAGTTCGCACCACTGCACCCCAGCCTGGGCAACAGAGCAAGACTCCATCTCAAAAAAAAAAAAAGAAAAGGAAAAGATACCCAAGGAAGAGAGAAGCTCTCTCCGCTTCAGCTGGATGTCACGACCTAGATGTGATGCCCAGAACTGCATCAGCTGTTTATGACTCTGAGGGTAGCCAGTCTGAGAAGGACAGAGCAGAAAGGTGGAAGGACCTGGGCCAGAGATGATGCTTATGAGCCATCAAACTAACCACCCACAAAACCTCTCTACTTCCAGACCTTTCTGGTGTATGAAATAATCAGTGTCCTCTTTGGAGTCAGGGTTTTCTGTTGCTTAGAGCTGAAAGTATCCTAAAGGAGACACCAAGAAATGTGACTGTATAACTCATTTTAATTAATTTGTTCAACATATATTAATTAAGCACCTACCATCACCAGGCATTATTCTAGAACTTGGGATAGAGCAATAAATAAAATGGACAAACCCCTGTCTTTATGGAACATATATTCTAGTGGAGAATTCACATTTTACAATGCCTTGTAGAGTAATCCTCCTTATTCTCAGGCAAAATGTTCCAAGATCCTCTAGTGTATGCCCGAAACTGTGGGATTGTAGCCAATCCTATATATACTCTGTTTTTTCTATACATATATATACCTTTGAGAAAGTTTAATTTATAAATTAGGCACAGTAATTTATAAACTAAAGGTAGTAAGTTAGCAACAATAAGCAAAATAAAATAGAACTGCAACAATATGTCAGCATCACTGCTCTGCACTTTGGGGACATTAGTAAGTAAAATAAGAGTTCCTTGAAATAAGGCAAAATCGGTGCCCAATCATCCCTGCTAGACAAAGGGATGATTCCCATCGTGGGTGGGACAGAGTGTGACAGCTTGAGATTTCATCAAACTTCTCGGAATTAAGTGTGATTCAAGACTTAGGAATTACTTATTTCTGGAGTTTGGATCAAGGTTGACCATGGGTAACTGAAACCATGGAAAGTCCTGATAAGGGGGCTACTGTACACTTAGCACAGCACTAAGAGGCAGAGAGAAGATCAATACTGGCAGGATGGGAAGAAAGTCGCATGTGTTATGCACTAGAACACTTCAGCGGCTCTCATGCAGTCACCCCATAGTCACCCAGCAATGTTGGTGTTCCAGTCCCCATTTTACAGATAAGGACACTGGAGCTCTGGGATTATAAGCAGCAGAGTCAGGATAAGAATTCAGATCTTCAAACACCAGCTCCGACCCTCTTTCTGCTCCTCCCCATCTATCAAGCTGGCAAGGTAGAGAGTGAGTCAACAGCAGTAGCAGAATGAGGGTCACAGTGTGCCAGGATATGGACATGTCATGGATATACAGCTTCTCCCTGGGCTCAGGCCATTGTGTGCCCACGAGGATTGTAAACAGAACAGGGCAATAAAATTCAGGACAACCTCAAAACCATAGACATCTGGCAACTGTGAGATAAACAGAGCTTTTGCTGAGCTGGTGCAGTGCAGGAAGGAGCGGAGTTGGTGCTCTAAAGGGTCTGTGATTTCCTGGCCTGTCACCTCTAATCCAGACTGTCCTGTAAGGGATGTGGCCCCAAACTCTGTAGAAGACAAGCACAAACTTCTGGATCACAAATAGACTGATAAAAAGAGGGGAATGCCGCTTCGCTCAAAAGCTTTGGGTTTTGCAATAATAACAAGTAAAGGAACCCTTCCACAAATTTCTGCTTGTGTGATGTGTAGTGCCATAGTGAAGGTAGCTTCTATTTACTGAGCACTTCACACATACCAGGCCATATGCCAAATCCTTTCTCTGTAGGATCATCTTATGAAGTTAATACTATTGGTATTTCTGTCTTTAAAATTGATGAAACCAATACACAGTGAGCTTTAGTAATCTGGCAAAGATCTCAGAGAAATAAGAGGCAGCACTGGGGTTTCAACCATATCTGTCCCTTAAATACTGTTTGCACTCCTTGCTCTGGAGGTTTTAGGAGTTTCTTGCGTCCTCTACTCTTCTCAGATATCTCAGGTGAAGGACAAGTTGTTTGTGTGTTTTCTACAATTTCCATGGGCTGAAACAGAATCCTAAAATGCCCACAGAGTCCCTCTACATAAAACTCATGAACTGATCTGTTCTATACACTACAAGACCATCCCCAGACCACTTCTTGGATGCTACAGCAATACCAAATTGCTATGAAGGTTTCTAAACATTTTCTCATGGTTTCTGTATCTGTCTCATTGCAGACCAGTGGCAAATCGTTCACAGACAGGCACTGGCCCACAGACCACAGTTTGCACAGCTCTGATCTAGGACATTTAAACCAGCAGACCCCTCATCCTGAAAAGGCAAGAAGCCCACTTAATAATGATGACTGTTTGTATGCACAGGCCTATCTCAGAGAAGGAAAGCCCAACATTTAAAAATCCAAAGGAAAAAGGGAAGAAAGGCCATCTATCAAAGGGTAGTTCACAGACCTAACAGTATCCTCCAGGTTATAAACTAGTAACTGTCCAACAGTGGAAGACCAGAAAAATAATTCCAGTGAGGACATTCATTAGAATAGTATGCAGCCACTGGAGGTGTGTTGGTTTGTCCCGGCTACCATAAGAAAATACCATAGACTGGTATTTATAAACAGAAATGTATTTTCTGACGGTTCTGGAAGTCCCAGATCAAAGCCCAGCAGGCAGTTTCTGGTGAAGGATCTCTTCCTACCATGCAGATGCCTGCACATCCTCACCCAGGCTGAGTGTCTCTCTAGTGTCTCCTCCTAGAAAGATAAGAATCCTCTTGAATCAAGGCCCCATCTGTATCACCTCCTTTAACCTTAATCACTTCCATAAAGGCACTCTCTCCAAATACAGTCACGTTTCGGCTTCTGGCTTCAACATGTGGATTTTGGAGCAAATACTATTCAGTCCATAGCAGAGGGATAGTATCAAAGACTTTTTAATGAGAAAATACCTATGCTATATAATGTGAAATAGAAAACAAGATTATCATACAAAATTATATATCCAGTATGATCCCATTTCTAATACATCAAAATCTACTATCAAAAAAGACTCTATAAACGATCTTATCCTTAATTGTAAATTGGTAGATTATTTTAGCTTGCAGCCTGCATTAATTTTTTTTTAGTACACTTAATAATACCTCCTATACTTACTTTACGAAAGCCAAGATTGCGCCACTGCACTCAAGCTTGGGTGACAGAGTGAGACTCTGTCTCAGAAAAAAAAAAAAGATATTGCTATAGTGAAACAACACATGTAGTTTACATCTCTCTCCGAGGGGAGAACATTATCTTTTACTCAGTAAAAGTGTGCTGACTGATTGTATCTCCTACAGCACTTCCCATAGTAGGTGTTCAAAATGAACAAATTTAATCAACGTGCATCAAATTAGCTATCTCTTCCTAAGAAAACTTGAGGAAATCAATACCCAAATGTGAAGCATTTTGTAAATTCCAAAGCAATAGCTGATCCTGATCATTTTCTTTCTCTGCTAAGCCATTACAGCCTCCCAGGCCTGAAGTATATTATGTGTTATCGCTTTATAATGTATTTAGAACTCAACAGACTCCCCTTCCCCTCACCTCACCATTAGATGATCCACATAGTTCAAATTTTGTGTCAAGCAAATTAAAGTGTTATTTTATTAGCCAAAGTAATTGTTTCTGGATTAAAAGGCCATTATGCTGAAATGGTTATGTTGGTGATTATGCCGTTAAGAGTGTGGGGCTAACTATTGGTTTAGCTGAATGCCCATGTTTGTGAAAGTCTTCTTTCAGCTCTCCTGTACGTGGCAAATCATTCTTAACTGGGTACTCCAAATGGTCTGTGTGCCTCAGATGTACTTTACTAAGCCATTAACACATGGAAGCCCCTCCCCTAATTCCCCAATCGACCATTAATTAACAGTGTAAGAAGAAAAAACCAGGCCCCCCATTGTGATGGCTGAGATGAAACCTTTCAGCAGTGATGGTACTCAGAACCAGATAGTCATTGGATAAGCTCTCTTCTTCACATCAAATATGCCATCAGAGGAGGGGGGAAGGGACTGTTAGAACAGTGCTTTTATTACAAACATTTTTTTAAACCTCTGCCAAGTATAAAAACTTTTTCAAAAGCTTCAAGGAATCTCAACATTGCAAGGAATTTTGAGACAGACTTATTAGCTTGGCCTTTAAACAGCTCCCATATCTGATGGCCCACTATGTGCTAAGTGCTATGTTAGATGATTCAATACTAAAAATCGCTTCAAGATTTCCTATTGTATACATGTGGGAAAAGACACTTAGAAGGGCCAGGTGCGGTGGCTCAAGCCTGTAATCCCAGCACTTTGGGAGGCCGAGGCGGGTGGATCACGAGGTCAAGAGATCGAGACCATCCTGGTCAACAAGGTGAAACCCCATCTCTACTAAAAATATAACAAAAAAAATTAGCTGGGCATGGTGGCGTGTGCCTGCAATCCCAGCTACTCAGGAGGCTGAAGCGGGAGAATTGCTTGAACCCAGGAGGCAGAGGTTGCGGTGAGCCAAGATCCCGCCACTGCACTCCAGCCTGGGTAACGAGCGAAACTCCATCGCAAAAAAAAAAAAGAAGCTTAGAAAGAAGAATCTACCCAAAGCCTCATAGCAACTTGTAAGCTATGTCAAAGATCCATTTGTCTCTAAGACACAGGCTTCTAACACTTACCAATTCCCTAAAACCACAGCAATCTAGCTCCAAGCTTACACGTTAGGCCACACATAGGTCCATGTACATACCTGAGAACCATATGGTTATCATAAGCCAACAAAACACCGTAAAATTCCCCAGAAATAAACTTTACAAGAAACAGGCAAAGTCTACCTGTGATCACACACACACACACACACACAGAAGAATGTTTCAACAAAGGTTTGAGCAATTTGAGAAATCATGTCTTTTCTTATATTATCACAAAGGACATTCAGAATTGTAAAAAAAGCCAATTCTCCCCCAAGTTAATTTATAAATTTACGTAAACATATATTGTATAAGTTACATAATTCTAATGAAAGTCCCAACAGGATCTTTCTTGAAACTTTGAACAATAATTTTAAAGTTTATCTGGAAGGATAAACATTCAAGAATAGTCAAGAAAATTCTAAACATGAAGAGTAATGAGATAATAAAATGTGTGGTGCTGGCATAGAAATACACAGACCAACCGAATGACCATGGTAGGGCCCAGAGAGTATGTATAGACATTTAGTGCATAATCAAAGTAGCATTTTACATCAGTGGGACTAAGATAAATTATTTAAGAAATGGGAAATCATCTTCATACATACACAAAAAGAAATTATCTTGAAAAAACTAGCCATTTGGAAAAAATAAATAGATCTGGATCCCAGCTTTATTCTTTTTACTGCAATCAATTCTAGTGGGATCGAGGCCAGGCGTGGTGGCTCACGCATGTAATCCCAGCACTTTGGGAGGCCAAGGCGGGCAGATCACAAGGTCAATAGATCAAGACCATCCTGGCCAACATGGTGAAACCCCGTTTCTACTAAAAATATAAAAATCAGCTGGGCATGATGGTGTGTACCTGTAGTCCCAGCTACTTGGAAGGCCGAGGCAGGAGAACTGCTTGAACCCAGGAGGTGGAGGTTGCAGTGAGTCAAGATCGCACCACTGCCTCCAGCCTGATGACAGAGTAAGACTTTGTCTCAAAAAAAAATTCCAGTGGGATCAACACTTTAAATGTGAAAATTGGAAAAATGGAAAAGTATAGGAGAAAAACACATGAAGATTTTTATTATCCAGGGAAATGACAGTCTTTCTTACCATAAGCCAAAGGCTAGAAATGAAAAGAGAAAAACCTGATAAATTTTATTTTATAAAAAATGTAAAACTCCTATATTTAAAAAAAAGCTAGTGACAATCTGAGAAAAATATTTGCAACAAATAAGATTTTAAAGAGTTAATATCACTAATCTTAAAAAGAGTATATAAAATACTTTATTCTTTCTATACATACACACACACACATATATGCATATATGTATATATATACACACACATATATATGTTTTTGTTTGTTTTTTGAAAACAAAGTCTTGCTCTGTTGCCCAGGCTGGAGTGCAATGGTACGGTCTCAGCTCACTGCCACCTTCCCCTCCGGGTTCAAGCAATTCTTCTGCCTCAGCCTCCCAAGCAGCTGGACTTACAGGCATGTGTCACCATAGCCAGCTACTTTTTGTATTTTAAGTAGAGACAGCGTTTCACAAGTTGGCAGGCTGATCTCGAACACCTGACCTCGCAATCTACCACCCAAAGTTCTGGGATTACAGTCATGAGCCACTGAGCCCAGCTTCTTCTCTATATTCTAGCATTTTTTATTTTTATTTTTATAATAAGCATATGCCATTTTTCTACAGAGGAAAATAATAAGGCTGTTTTGATTTTTAAAAATAAATATTTGCTTAACCATACCTACTACATCCAGCATATAACTCCCAAAATGTAAAGGAACTAACCAACAACTTTAGATCAAATAATCACAACCCCTAATCAAAGTTCTAAAAGTTCTCAAAGTTGGTTGGGCTACGAATCACCCAGGGAAGTTTTACTGCTTTTCAAGGGTAGAAAAATTTGCCTTTAAAATTGAACAAGCATCACGATGTATCAAGTCTGCTAACCTCACTTTGAAAACTATTTTAGTAACATATTCGATCATGGAACATTTAAAACTGCAAAAAAAGTACAGGAGACTACATCGGAATTTACCAGATATACAAATACCCAGTGCTTCTGCAATATACCCATGTAACAAACATGCACATGTACCCCCTGAATCTAAATTAAAAAAAAAAAAGAAAGAAATGCCCAGTGCTTCTTAAAGCAGCTCCAATGGCCATTGAAGAATTGCTTTCTCTGTCTTACAGTTTTGATGGTCCCTTAAGATCGGATGCTAAAATGAAATTTACTGTCTTCAAATTTCATCCTCAAGATGCCTTACATTTTGTGCTGGGAAAATAATTATTTGATATGACACTGAACTCTCTGTAGCTCCATGGTATAAAATATGTGGTGTGTCTTCCCCAGTTAAGTGACTTTTACGGGAACTCAGTCTTCCATGTGCAGTTTTTAATTTCATTGCTGAAGATGCTATGTGTTTTCTAAGGTAGAAAGAAAATCTGATTCTTCCTTGGAATCTTCCTGCTTCACTTCGACAATCTGATTTTTTCATAAACTTGGAATGATCTTTGCAAGTGTTTATTGGGCTCTTCTTCCCACTCTATTTCCACCTCTATGTTAGGAGCTACACAGGTGTTTAATATAGAGACACTAGTACAGTTCATTAGGTATATATGTGACATATTCAAAGCTATCGCTTTAGATTTGAAACTTATGATTTCAAGTTAATTGATGACATCTCCAGAATTAAATGCAGTTTACTTTGAGAGATCTTCCTATGATGGTGTTTTTCAAACAACATGAAAGCATTAGAAATTGATCATTTTTAAAATTTGTTTCCCCTTTTTACAACTTCTGGTGAAAAGCAGTCAGGTCCTATCACCTACACGTTTAGGCTTGCAATGATTTCTCTCCTTGTATATAGGTATCATCGAACTAGATAAAAACAATTCTGAGGCTGGGCGTGGTGGCTCATGCCTGTAACCCCAACACTTTGTGAGGCCAAGGTGGGCGAATCACCTGAGGTTGGGCGTTCACGACCAGCCTGGCCAACGTGGAGAAACCCTGTCTCTACTAAAAATACAAAATTAGCCAGGCATGGTGGCACATGCCTGTAACCCCAGCCACTCAGGAGGCTGAGGCAGGAGAATCGTTTGAACCCAGAAAGTGGAGGTGGAGGTGAGCCGAGATCACGCCATTGCACTCCAGCCTGGGCAACAAGAGCAAAACTTCATCTCAAATAAATAAATAATTCTGGAGTCATTTCATTGTTTATATAACAGTAGGTCATTCCTTTCTTCCTTCTTCACTCATTCATTTGATTGGTTCTTATTGAGCATCTGGATATGGTTCAGTTACTTTGCAAGATCATAAGCATAGTAACACTTTTGGGACTCTAATTCTGATTGACCCAATAGTTTCCTAAGTTTTTCCAAGAAGGAGCCAAACTCCACAACTGCAGCATAGCTCCAGAAATATCAGCTAAACAACTATTGTGATATTAGTTTAAATAATCTTGGTTAAATTGCCAGGAAAATGTCTCACCAACTGCGGACTATCAACCATCATTACTTTCATCTGGTGCTCCTGGCCCCAGATGGGTACTTTTGGATCTCCTGGTCTTTACTGATGTAGAAATACTCAAGTTTCCTGACACCCAATGATATGTATGACATACTTTGCCAGTAGCTCTCTTGATACGGATAGAGGGACGTGCTCTTTCACAATGACCATTCTTCCAAAACAATCTTTACTCTGGTAGTAATCTGGGAGTGAATTACGGATAAAGAATTCTGTTGTCTGAACAAAGACTGTAGATCCCCAAAATCCTGACAGTAATTTGGGATTGGCACCTGCTCACCCACACAGTAAGAGCCCTCTCTTGTCATACTATCAATAATAACCCTGTGCTGCCCTTGGATTTTTTAGGAAATCAGAAATTTATTTTCACTGGCCAGTCCTTGCTCCATGCCAATGAAAATATCAAATTTCGTTCCATCAGGAGTCCTCCCCCTGGAGGTGTCAGCCATGGATTCCACATGCAAGGTGATCTTATAGGAAGCTATTTTGGAAATCCCCAGTATCACCGTGAGACAGATGGCTTGACTGTGAGGTTTCAGCAGAGCCTGTTAGACCTCTCGCTTTCCTTTGCAAAATCAAAGACTCTAGTGACTGACAGGGCTGGCAAGGCATCCGTCTTCAGTAATTCAATAAATGCACCAAACTCCCTCATCTTAGGTGAGTCATGGTCACAAGAGATGTTATGATGGCACATGTTTGGTCTTATGGGCTATCTGCTTGTGTTTATTTTGTTTGCTTCTAGATAGCCTCAAATACCACTTGGAAAGGCTATGTCCAAGGAGGAACTATGTAAAGTTCATCTGAAAGTCAGCACAAACTTTAAACAAGTCTTTCATTCTTTTGGGCCAGGTGGGCTTGGTAATAATTCTCAAAGAGTACTGGTGTCAGCTTGAAGGGAGGTCTCTAATCAATAGGTCACAGGGTTCTCCCTATCTTTAGACACTGCCTCAATCAGAATGCTTCTCTTTGCCACAGAGGAGGACATGATGGCAAGCTTATCACGTCCAATAAAATTCATTCAGCATGTGAATCCCAAGAAAGAGGACACTTGACATCCAACTCTGCAATGTACTTCAGAGAAACCATTTAAGCAATGTCTGTTCAACTTCCAGAGTAGAGACAGGATTCAGCTGCAAGTAAGAGTAATTACTAGAAGATTTCTATGTCCTGCTTTTCACTTTTCTTCATTTTTACTAGTATCCTCTTCTTTTTCTTTTTTTCCCCTTTTTTTCTTGTATTTCTTTCTTTTTCTATTTTGCCAAAAGGTGTATGAAGTCTTTGAGGTCACAGTAAGTTTCCACAGTTGTTAGTTGCAGCAAATTATAAGCAGCAGCCCCTTACTACCATAGTAAAGGAACACTCTTAGGTATTAACAATACTCCCCAGTAGGCAGTTTAAAAGATAAAATCCTTTCAGGCAAGTTCAAGTCCTATGGCTCAAAAGCCATAAGATTTTTGAGCTGATAAAATATTGATCTAGCCATTCTACAAATGAGGCACATTAAAGGTATAGGATGTTCATGGCTTACCAGTGCCCCACTACAATTCAGATATAGAGCCTGAAAGGGAACCCCCATTCCTTCCCTATGTCTCTCCCTTACACTCCTGGCACCTTGTAAGCAGGAAGCACGTGCCCTCCTGCTCTCCTTTCTCCCTGACACATAACCCCAGTGCCATTCCCATTAGCATCCCCACAAAGCTCCGCCCCTTTCATCATTTTCTGTCTAAAAGTCCTTCCTTGATCTGGAAATCATTCCCTACTCATCTTCTAAGACCCCACTCAAATATTGAACATTGGAAAAATTTATGTACTAAATGTAAGTTAGTTGCTCAATGTTTACTTTGCCTGTACTATGTGACTTTTCAGACTACTTTATATCCCACTGTGTCTCCTACCCGGAATTCCTGGGACCAAGAATTACATGTCAGCCATCTTGAATCCCGGGCTTTACACAGAGTCAGGCACATGGTACACAGGAAGTGGTCAATTAAAACAAGCCAACAACAACAACAACAATAAAAACAACTCTTGACCAGGCCCCATTCTACAATTATGTGGAGGCCAAAGCTCCTGCTTTCAAGGGGCTTATTCAGTGGAGGAGTTGCTTATAATCTCACCATAAATATTTGCTGAATCATGAATGAATGTGCTCTAATTCCAATATCCCAGGTAGATAGGTTATTACCAAAATTAATCTGCTCTCAGTGTGATTTGAGCCTGAACCATTTTTTTTTTATCTTGGCTAGTAGGACTTACTACTCTGTAGTCTGGCTTCTGCACTTCACTCCATTTATCACCACCCTCAGTACTGAACTCTCACCATAAAGCTATGCAGAGAAATCGACGGGAAATTCACTGTCACACATTAGAAGCATCCTCCACGATGAAACATCATGTGAGCCTGGACTGGGAAACTAAACACACATACTGTTAGTTGGCATGTAAGACGATCAGTGTGGCAATATATATCAATTTTTAATGTAGGTTTTTAGCTTCATTTTCACTGCTAAAAATTTATGTTATGAACATACTTGCACAAATTTTCAAATGTGAACTATAAGGATATTCGTTGCAGTAATAGTTGAAATAGCATATATCTAAACGTTCTATCCATACCCTGGAACTCCATGCAGTTATTTAAAAGGATGTCACAGATCTAAATGTGCTAAGAAGAAACAAAGTTCAATAGTCACGCATCACTTAATGATAGGGATACTTTCTGAGAGAAGTGTCCTTAGGTGACTTCCTCATTGTGGCTGGGCATGGTGGCTCACGCCTGTAATCTCAGCACTTTGGGAGACCAAGGTGGGAGGATCATGAGGTCAGCAGTTAGAGACCAGCCTGACCAACAAGGTGAAACTCCATCTCTACTAAAAATACAAAAAGTAGCCAGGCATGGTGACGCATACCTGTAATCCCAGATACTTGGGAGGCTGAGACAGGAGAATTGCTTGAACCTGGGAGGCAGTTGTTGCAGTGAGCTGAGATTGCACCACTGCACTCTAGCCTGGGTGACAGAGTAAGACTCTCTCAAAAAAATAAATAAATAAAAAGAAAAGGAAAATAATAAATAAACTGTATACATAGGCCACACTAAATTTATTAATTTTTTTCTTTCTTCAATAATAAATTAACTTTAGCTTATTATAACTTTTACTTTATAAATTTTTTAATTTTTTTAATCTTTTGATTCTTTTATAATAACACTGAGCTTAAAAGACAGATTATGTAGCTGTAAAAAATTATTTAATGTCTTTATATCCTTATTTATGTCAGTTGTTTTCTATTTTTTTAATTTTAATTTTTTATTGTTTTTGCTTTTTAATTTTTTGTTAAAAACTAAGACACAAACAGATATATTAGCCTGGAACTATACAGGATCAGGATCAACAATATCACTGTCTTCCACCCCCACATCTCATACCATAGTCTGGTCTTCAGTGCATAGAACTGCTATCTCGTATACATATATTTTTTAAGATGGAGTTTTGCTCTTGTCACCCAGGCTGGAGTGCACTGGTGTGATCTTGGCTCACTGCAATCTCCACCTTCTGGGTTCAAGCGATTCTCCTGCCACAGCCTCCTTGAGCAGCTGAGATTACAGGCAGCTGTCACCAAGCTCAGCTAATTTTTGTATTTTTAGTAGAGATGGAGTTTCACCATGTTGGCCAGGCTGGTCTTGAATTCCTGACCTCAGGTGATCTGTCTGCCTCGACCTCCCAAAGTATTGGAATTACAGGCATGAGCCACCACACCCAGTCCCATCTGATCTATATTAAAATTCCTTCTTCTAGAATTCTTCCGAAGGACCACTGTTTTATAGTTAACTTTTATACATACATATGTGTGTATGCATGTGTAAAAATATTATAGTCTAAAATATTTTAGTAAACGCATAAACCAGTAACATAGTTGTTTATTGTCATTATCAAGTATTATGTACTTGATAATATGGCATACTGTGTTATGTGGTATACTTTTTTAAATGACTGGCAACCCAGCAGGCTTGTTTACACTGACATCACCACAAGCACACAACTAATGTGTTGCATTAAGATGTTACAAGGGCTAAGACATCACCAGGTAATAGGAATTTTTCGGGTCCATGGTGCTCTTACAGGGCCACTATCCTATGTGTGGTCCACTGTTGATCAAAATGTCATTAAGGGGCACATGACTGCATTATTAATTGAAAATATAAGATGTTGAAGAGTAACGATTGGTATTAACACATTTGTGTAAACAAAGAGTACAAATACAGTCATCCACCACATAATGATGTTTCGATCAACAATGGACCAAATATACAACAGTGGACCCTTAAGATCAACAGGGAGCTGAGAGAGGGTCCAAGACAGCTGAATAGGAACAGCTCCGGAGTGCAGTTTCCAGTGAGAACAGCACAGAGGGTGAGTGATCACCATATTGCCAAACAAGTTTTCACTGCCCACAGACCAGTAGATTCCCGGGCCAAAAATCACCACGAATTTTCAGCGCAGTGGTTTCAGCCAGTGCCAGGTCAGTGCACATAAACTCTCACAAGTCTGGGTGGCCATTTCAACTGGCACCTGGAATGCTGAAGCAGAGCCGCCCATTCACCTGAAATGGATGGGGCTGAGACAGGTAGCCAGGCAATCTGGCTTGGCGGGTACCACCCCCACAAAACAAGCAATCTGAAATGCTCTGGATTGAGAGTTTCGCAGCAAGTTCAGCTGGAGCCAGGACAGTCCAGCTCATGGGGGGAAGGGCATCCCCCACTATCGAGGCAGTCCACCACTACAGAGGCAGTTCATACAACAGCTGGGCAGAGCCTGCAGCAGCTCAGCAACACCTCTGCTGGCAGAATGTGACTAGACTACTCTGCATGGGGCAGGGCACCTATGAAAAAAGGCAGCAGCATGACAGGAACTTATAAATAAAGCCGACCTTCCTAGGTCAGAGCACTTCGGAAAAGAGGTGGTTATGAGTTCAGCTGCCACAGACTTAAAGGTACCTGCCCAGCAGCTCTGCACAGAACAACGGAGCTCCCAGCACAGCACTTGAGCTCCTATAAGGGACAAGTCGTCTCCTCAAGTAACTCCCCAATCCCTGTATAGCCAAAGAGACACCTTATAAAGGAGAGCTCAGGCCGACATCTGACACTGATGGCCCCCTTCTGGGATGACATCTGGTACCCTTCTGGGATGAGGATAGCAGAGGAAGAAACCGGTGGTAACCCTTGCTGTTCTGCAGCCCCCGCGGGTAACACCCAGGCAAGCAGAGTATGGAGTGGACCTCCAGCAGTCCTGCAGCAGAGAGGCCTGACTGTTAGAAGGAAGACTAAGAAGCAGAAAGAAATAGCTTCAGCATCAATAAAAGGGATGTCTACTCAGAGACCCCATCTGAAACTCACTAACTACAAAGACCACAGGTAGATAAATCCACTAAAATGGAAAGAAACCAGTGCAAAAAGGATGAAAACACCAAACACCAGAACACCTCTCCTCCTCCAAGGGATCACAACTCCTCACCAGCTAGGGATCAAAGATGGATGGAGAATGAATCTGATGAATTGACAGAAACAGGCTTCAGAAGGTGGGTAATAACAAACTTGTCAGAGCTAAAAGAATATTTGCTATCCCAATGTAAAGAAACTAAGAACCTAGAAAAACAGTTAGATGAAATGCTAACAGATTAAACAGCTTAGAGAAGAATATAAACGACTTGATGGGGCTGAAAAACACAGCACGAGAACTTCGTGAAGCATACACAAGTTGCAATGGCCAAATCGACCAAGCAAAAGAAAAGATATCAGAGATTGAAGATCAACTCAATGAAATAAAATGAGAAGGCAAGAATAGAGAAAAAAGAGTGAAAAGAAATGAACAAAGACTCCAAGAAATATGGGATTATGTGAAAAGACCTAATCTACGTTTGATAGGTGTACCTGAATGTGACAGAGAGAATGACTCCAAGCTGGAAAACACTCTTCAGGATATTATCCAGGATAACTTCCCCAACCTAGCAAGGCAGGCCAACATTCAAGTCCAGGAAATACAGAGAACACCATAAAGATATTCCTCAAGAGGAGCAATCCCAAGGCATATAATCATCAGATTCACCAGAGTTGAAAGGAAGGAAAAAATGCTAAGGGCAGCAAGAGAGAAAGGATGGGTTACCCACAAAGGGAAGCCCATCAGACACAGCAGATCTCTCCACAGAAACCCTACAAGCCAGAAGAGAGTGGGGACTAATATTCAACAACCTTAACGAAAAGAACTTACAATCTAGAATTTCATATCCAGCCAAACTAAGCTTCATAAGTGAAGGGGAAAGAAAATCCTTTATGGACAAGCAATTGCTGAGAGATTTCATCACCACCAGGCCTGCCTTACAAGAGCTCCTGAAAGAAGCACGAAACAAGAAAAGAAACAACCAGTACCAGCCACTCCAAAAACGTACCAAATGGTAAAGAACATTGACACAATGAAGAAACTGTGTCAACTAATGGGCAAAACATCCAGCTAGCATCAAAATGGGAGGATCAAATTCACACATAACAATATTAACCTTAAATGTAAATGGACTAAATGCCCCAGTGAAAATAGACTGGCGAATTGGATAAAAGGTCAAAAACCATGGGAGTGCTGTATTCAGGAAACCCATCTCACATGCAAGGACACACATTGACTCAAAATAAAGGGATAGAGGAAGATTTATCAAGCAAATGGAGAGCAAAAAAAAAGGAGGAGTTGCAATCCTAGTCTCTGATAAAATGGACTTTAAACCAACAAAGATCAAAAGAGACAAAGAAGGGCATTACATTACATAATGGTAAAGGGATCAATCCAACAAGAAGAACTAATGATCCTAAATATATATGCACCCAGTACAGGAACACCCAGGTACATAAAGCAAGTTCTTAACAACCTACAAAGAGACTGAGACTCCGACACATTAACAGTGGGAGACTTTAACACTCCACTGTAAATATTAAATCAACGAGACAGAAAATTAACAAGGATATCCAGGACTTGAACTCAGATCTGAACCAAGCGGACCTAATAAACATCTACAGAAATCTCCACCCCAAATCCACAGAATATACATTCTTCTCAGCACCACATGGCACCTACTCTTTTAGGGTAGGTGACCACATAATTGAAAGTAAATCGCTCCTCAGTAAATGCAAAAGAATGGAAATCATAACAGTCTCTCAGACCACAGGGCAATCAAATTAGAACTCAGAATTAAGAAACTAACCCAGAACCCCACAACTTCATGGAAACTGAACTGGCTCCTGAATGTCAACTGGATAAACAATGAAATGAAGGCAGAAATAAAGATGTTCTTTGAAACCAATGAGAATGAAGACACAACGTACCAGAATCTCTGGGACACATTTAAAGCAGTGTCTAGAGAGAAATTTATAGCAATAAATGCCCACCAGAGAAGTGAGGAAAGATCTAAAATTGACATCTTATCATTAAAATTGAAAGAGCTAGAGGAGCAAGATCAAAAAAACTCAAAAGCTAGCAGAAGACAAGAAATAACTAAGATCAGAGCAGAATTTAAGGAGATAGAGACACAAAAAAAATCCTTCAAAAAAATCCATAAATCCAGGAGCTGGATTTGAAAAGGTCAACAAAATAGACAGACCGCTAGCCAGATTAATAAAAAGGAAAAGGGAGAAGTATCAAATAGATGCAATAAAAAACAATAAAGGGGTATGACCACTGACTCCACAGAAATACAAACCACAATCAGAGATTACTACAAACAACTCTATGCACATAAACCAGTAAACCTGGAAGAAATGGATACATTCCTGGACACTTGCACCCTCCCGAGCATAAACCAGGAAGAAGTTGAAACCTTGAACAGACCAATAATGAGGGCTGAAGCTGAGGCAGCAATTAATAGCCTACCAACCAAAAACAGTCCAGGTCTAGATGGGTTCACAGCTGAATTCTACCAGACATACAAAGAGGAGCTGGTATCATTCCCTCTGAAACAATGCCAAACAATCCAAAAAGAGGGAATCCTTCCAAAATCATTTTATGAGACCAACATCATTCTGATACCAACACCTGGCAGAGACTCAACAAAAAAAGAAAACTTCAGGCCAATATCCATGATGAACATAGATGCAAAAATCTTCAATAAAATACTGGCAAGCTGATTGCAATAGCACATCAAAAAGCTTATCCATCACGATCAAGTAGGCTTCATTCCTGGGATGCAAGGCTGGTTCAACATATGCAAGTCTATAAATGTAATCCACCACATAAAGAGAACCAAAGACAAAACCCCACATGATTATCTCAATAGATGCAGAGAAGGCCTTTGACAAAATTCAACAGCACTTTATGCTAAAAACTCCCAATAAACTAGGTATCGAAGGAACATACCTCAAAATAATAAAAGCTATTTACAACACACCTACAGCCAATATCATACTATATCGGCAAAAACTGGAAGCATTCCCTTTGAAATCCAGCACTAGACAAGGATGCCCTCTATCACCACTCCTATTCAATATAGTATTGGAAGTTCTAGCTGGAGCAATTAGGCAAGAAAAAGAAATAAAGGATATTCAACTAGGAAAAGAGGAAGTCAAATTGTCTCTGTTTGCAGACAACATGATTGTATATTTAGAAGACCCTATCATCTCAGCCCAAAATCTCCTTAAACTGATAGGCAACTTCAATAAAGTCTCAGGATACAAAATCAATGTGCAGAAATCACAAGCATTTCTATACACCAATAACTGACTGAGAGCCAAATCATGAGCTAACTCCCATTCACAATTGCTACAAAGAGAATGAAATACCTAGGAATACAACTAACAAAGGATGTAAAGGACCTCTTCAAGAACTACAAACCACTGCTCAAGGAAGTAAAAGAGGACACAAACAAATGGAGAAACATTCCATGCTCATGGTTAGGAAGAGTCAATATCGTGAAAATGGCCATACTGCCCAAAGTAATTTATACATTCAATGCTATCCCCATCAAGCTACCAATGACCTTCTTCCCAGAACTGGAAAAACCACCTTAAACTTCATATGGAACCAAAAGAGAGCCCACATAGCCAAGACAATCCTAAGCAAAAAGAACAAAGCCAGAGGCATCACACTACCTGATTTCAAATTATACTACAAAGGTATAGTAATCAAAATACTGGTACTGGTACCAAAACAGAGATATAGACCAATGGAACAGAACAGAGGCCTTGGAGGCAATGCCACACATCTACAACCATCTGATTTTTGACAAACCTGACAAAAACAAGCAATGTGGAAAGGATTCCCTGTTTAATAAATAGTGTTGGGAAAACTGGCTAGCAGTGTGCAGAAAGCAGAAACTGGACCCCTTCCTGACACCTTACACTAAAATTAACTGCAGATGGATTAAAGACTTAAACATAAGACCTAACACCATAAAAACCCTAGAAGAAAACCTAGGCAAAACCATTCAGGACATAGGCATAGGCAAGGACTTCATGACTAAAACACCCAAAGTATTGGCAACAAAAGCCAAAATAGACAAATGGGACCTAATTAAACTCCAGAGCTTCTGGACAGCAAAAGAAACAATCATTAGAGTGAACCAGCAACCAACAAAATGGGAAAAAATTTTTGCAATCTACCCATCTGACAAAGGGCTAATATCCAGAATCTACAAAGAACTAAAACAAATTTACAAGAAAGAAACAAACAAACCCAACCAAAAGTGGGAGGATATGAACAGACACTTTTTGAAAGAAGACATACATGAGGCCAACAAACATATGAAAAATGCTCATCATCAGTGATTATTGGATAAATGCAAATCAAAACTACATTGAGACACCACCTCACACCACTTAGAATGGCGATCATTAAAAACTCTGGAGACAACAGATGCTAGAGAGGATGTGAAGAAATAAGAACACTTTTGCACTGTTGGTTGGAGTGTAAATTAATTCAACCATTGTGGAAGACAGTGTGGCGCTTCCTCAAGGACCTAGAAATAGAAATTCCATTTGGCCCAGCAATCCCATTACTGGGTATATACCCAAAGGATTATATATCATTCTATTATAAAGACACATGCACACGTATGTTCATAGCAGCACTGTTTATAATAGCAAAGACCTGGAACCAACCCAAATGCCCATCGATGATAGACTGAACAAGGAAAATGTGGCACATATACACCATGGAATACTATGCAGCCATAAAAAATGATGAGTTTGTGTCCTTTGTAGGGACATGGTTGAATCTGGAAACCATCATTCTCAGCAAACTGACACAAGAACAGAAAATCAAACACCGCATGTTTGATGTCTAGACCTGCAAACTCCATTCATGCTAAGTGCCCTATACAGGTGGTTTTTTTTTTAACCTTTTATACTGTATTTTTACTGTACCTTTTCTATGTTTAAACACACAAATACTCATCATTGTGTCACAATTGCCTACAGTGGTTTTTTGTTTGTTTTTATTTTGTTTGTTTTTGTTTTTGAGATAGAGTCTTGCTTTCTCACCCAAGAATGCAGTGGCACAATCTCTCTTTACTGCAACCTCCGCCTCCCAGGCTCAGGTGATTCTCCTGCCACAGCCTCCAGAGTAGCTGGGACTACAGGTCTGCGCCATCAAGCCCAGCTAATTTTTATGTTTTAAGTAAAAACGGGGTTTCACCATGTTGGCCAGGCTGGTCTTGAAGGCCAGCCTCGGCCTCCTAAAGTACGGGGATTATAGGCGTGAACCACTGTGCCGGGCCAATTGCCTTCAGTATTCTGTTACAGTACCATGCTGTACAGGTTTGTAACCTAGGAGCAATAGGCTATACCATATAACCTAGGTGTGTAGTGGGTTACACCGTCTAAGTTTGTACAAGTACACTCTACAATATTTACACAATGATTAAGTCGCCTAACAATACATTTCTCGGAACATACTCCCAACATTAAGAGACACATGACTATATATATTTGTATGCCTTTTTAACTTCCTGGAAGAATATGCAAAAATATTAATAGTGCTTGTAATAGTGAATGGCATGGAAGGAAGGAAGGAAAGAAGGGAGGGATGGAGGGAGGGAGGAAGGAAGGAAGGAAGAAAGGAAGGAGAGGATTCTTTTTTTATTTCATACTTCCGTAGTGTTTGAATTTTCTCCAAATCTCATTGAATATAATATTTTCATTATTTTTAAAAGCGTCTTCTTCTCACCTTCTTTTCTTGTCTATTTCAGCCTAGCCAACTAGATTTTCTCAGGACCGAGTTTATTTATACCATATTAACTCTGTCTCATATGCATCTATCTACCAAGATTATTCTTCCCAAACCACTTTCGGTTTAAGTATGACGTTTCCTGTCTTTAACTTATGATTAACCAAATGAAACCATCAATAGATGGCCCCCCTAATCCAGGTGTTGAATTGCAAAAATGACATTTCGGGGAGTGGGGAGATGCTAACTCAATTGTGTCAGTTGTAACATCAACAAACATTAGCAATGCCACATTGTCATGAAGCGGAAGGTCAAATACCCATACACCCTTCACTGGGCAGCATGGTGGAACTTAACTGGGGCAGTTCCGGTTCTGCCATTAGGACCACGAGCACTCCAATCTCAATGAAAGTGTATAAGACACTGCCATTATCCCCGGATCATTGCCACAATAGACCCAAACAACTCCAGTCTATCGTGTCAATGTGTATTTGGGGAGTCTTTAACACACGGATCATTGGCAAGCTGCACCATAAGAGCCCTGTAGGAGCTGTGGCTGTGTATGGAATCAATGCACACTCAGGGACTCCCCCATGCCCGGATCATTTGCAGTGCATCGTGTCAATGCATACTCCGGGAGCCCTTACTCCAAAGCTTGAGTGCGGAGGAACAGTGTACACCAAAAATACTTATGAAATAGTTGTTACAGTGCATACACAATATTCACTTTCCTAAATGGCATGTCAGCAAGTTTAGTGTGCCACAAATAACTCCTAAAAGACACAAAACACTCCTAGAGGCCCACCTACACACATGAATGGTTGGTTCATGGAATTGTGGCATGGCTATGGGGGAGTGTGAGTTTTTTAAATGAACAAAGGGAAAAGAAACAGACATCTGCTACTTACTGTTGTCAGAGTTTTCAGCAGAATCCCAAACACCTCCTAATTATTTTCCTGGGATTTTGATGTCTAAGATACAAGGACCTTCCCTCCATCCCTGCCCTGTTCCAAACCACCTGTAGAGCAAGGTGAGAGGGCAAGATTAGACGATGGGTTGGGTTGGGTCTTAATGTGAGACATCTTACTAAATTTAAACGTTCTTTGTAGCCACTTTTTTTTAAAGTAAAAAAGAACCAGATTTAATTCATGATACTTTATTTCATCCTATATACCGAAAATATTATCATTTCAATATGTGATCATTGTATTTAAATGATGAATGAGCCAGTTCACATTCTTTTTTTCATAGTCTTCTTTACAATGGAGTGTGTATTTCCCACTTGGAAAACATCTTGGTCTGGCCTGGCCACACTGCAGGCGCTCAGCAGCCTCTTGAGGCCATGGCTGCCCCAGTGAGTAGCACAGCTGCAGAGGCCCAGGAAAACCAACCCAGGTGCGTGGGTGTTCACTGCCTTCCTTTACCCACTCCAGGCAGTTGCATCCACCTTTCCGCCTCATTTCCTCACCCAGTATGCAACTGCGGAACAGCCTTTTCTCAGCAACCTGACAGAATAGCTGTGTGCTGGGTTTCGGAAATCATAAAAATGACCACAGATATGCATTCGGAAAGAGGGCTGAAAACTCCTCAAGGCCCAAACGGTAATGCCAGTACTAGGTCATCCTTCCTGGGGATGGAGATGAAGGGAAGGCTAGGAGCCCCTACCGAAGGAAAGAGGGGCCGGGCGTGGCATGCAGTGCGAGGGCGGCGGCCTTCCTGCAGCCACGAACTTCCCCAAACTTGCCGCCAGCGCACCTCGTGGCGTGCGGGGTCCCGGCGTGCGGGGACGCACAAGGGTTGCTGGTTTCTGGGGCTGAGTCTGGCAGGACACAAAAGACTAGGGAAAGATAGAGGGAGACGGAGACAAAGGCGCGGGAGAGGACAGGGAGGCGCGCGCGGTCGCGGGGCTAAGCGGGGATGCGGGGCGGGCGCGCGCAGCCCGGGGCTCCCGGGACCCGCAGGCGGGAGCAGGTGGAGCGGGCAGGGCGATTTGAATATCAGGCTCTGCCACACTCGGGACGCCGCTGACAACTTCATTACCTCCGCATATAAAAATGACTGCCGCGGAATGCAAATAGCTCGCCCGTCTCAGCCGCCTGCCCCCGTTCCGCCGCCGGCTGCAGGCGGAGGCCCCGGGAGCCGCGGCAGCCCGAGGCGCAGACACGCCCTGTCCAACATAATGAACGGCCGGGCCGCGGCTCCGCCCACGGCCCCGCGCCCGCGCCGCCGAGCCCGGCCGGAAGGGGGAGCCGGCCCGGTGCGGGAGGGGGAAGGGGTGGGCGGCCGGCGTTGCTAGTCGGTACCGGCTCAGTGCCTGCCTCTAGTCTCTGTCATCCAGTTAATGCTGTGAAAATGTCAGGGAAATAGAGTGCTCGGTGGGCTTCCTGGTGATTAAATTGGACGCCAGCATCCCGGCGCCCCGCTCTCGCCACTCAGGCGCCATACTCTCCAGGCCTGCGGCCAAACGGAGGAGGCTGCTTCGCTGTGCAGGACCCGCCTCCCGAACCCCCCGGCCTTGCTGAGCTCCCCTTGCGGCCACCGAGGCCAGCCGCGTGCGAAACGGAACGCAGGCTTCAGGGCGCCTTCTCCTTGCCCTAGCTCGCTCTTTGGCAGGAAGTCACCTCTTGCCTTCTCATAGTTCCCCCTGTCACATTTGGGCACCTTGTGAACTTCTCGAGGGGAGGAGCTAGGTCACTTTTATTAATAATATCAATAACGACAGTAGTAACCATCTGAGGACTATTCTGTGCAAGGCACTATGCCAACTGCTTACCTACATTATGTTTATCACAGCGAGCTTATTGCTCTCCTGGAAACCCAGGTTTAGCAAAGCCTTTCAAGGGGCCCTGAATAATGGGAGGGAGCACAGATGACAACACAGGCCCCTCTGCGCTCTAAATCACTCTAGTATTTTCAGAGTCCTTCTGACAGCTCACATAACTGTCCCACACTCGTTTCTTCCCCGGCCGCCCCCACCCATCTTCCGCCAGCTCCCGACCCCACTCCCTCCCTCTCCTTGGCCCAGAAGTAAATCTTAAGTAGTCTAAATCTGTTATGACTAACCCCTTACCTTGCCCAGGCATTGGCTTAGAAAATATCATGTGACCACTCCTGTCCAAGGCCAAGGGAGGGGACATCTGCTGGGGTTTTCTGGGAAATGCTTCCTTGCTCTAAAAAAAGACCCATAGAAGCGATTCCAGTTTCTTCTGCTGTATAATGTGTATCCACCACCTGGTAACCATGGAGGATCCAGGGAACAAAATCTTTGCAGAGATTTACAAGCTTAAGTGAGCTAACTCAAGGGTTAAAGTTTAGGAGAATCATGTTTTAGTCTTATCTCTATCTGCGATGAAGTCTTGCTGCCTCGTGTTTATTCAGGGACAGAACGTTAACTCCTTTTTGAAACAAAACAAGATGTAAAGATGTAAACAAGGAAAACTCCAGAAATTTGCTCTTGTCCCCATTAAAGAGTGTCTGGTTCTAGGTACTTCAATGGAACCTCTCACTTACAGCTTCTCTTCCTGGGCACTCACCTCCAACTCATTCAGCCTCGAGGCTCTAAGCTGCTTTTTTCCCCCAGCTCCCTTTTCTTTCAAAACAAATCTTTGCCTACACAGGCAAGACATCTCTTCCCTCCAGGAACATCAGAACCCCCTTCTCACTATCCTGCATCCACACACCCAGGCGTCTGAGCTTGACTGCCTTTGAAATGTTTACTGGCATTCAAATAGTCTATTTGAAGAATTTGCATCTTGTTCTTTGGGAAAATCAGGCACAACCAGTCACTTACTACTAGTTTCCTTGGCAGCTTGGCAGCTGTTTTAAAACAGAACCTGAATTGTAATAAAAATGGATTTTTATGGTTTCACTAAAATCATACACACTTTTCATGAAAATACACCATAAAAACTGTAAAAAGTATATACATACTATATGTTTTATTAATTTATGTGGAATCAATACATGGTAACTAAAATGTCTCTGTTCCCCATTGCTATGGAAAGGCAGCCCACCCTCCCGTAGCAAGACATTTAAGACCCTCCACAGTCTGTACCTAACACAGCTCCAGCCTTGTTTGTCTACTACAGTACACCCCCGAATCATGCCATTGCATTTCCTCTCCCATGACATTCTCTAGAATGCCCTTGAACTCCATATCCAACTGTTGAAATACCACAGATCCTTCCAAGTCCACATTGAATACCATCTCTTCCAAGAAGCTTTTCCCATTCCTCACATATAATGACACAAATTGAGTTACTTAGTATTTATTTTCAGCAATATTTAGCATGTTTTATTTACTGATACCCAGTATTATTAAAATAATGCACATTTCCAAACAGCTAGATGGCTTAAATATTACCATGCAAACAATTAAAATGAGTAATAAGTATTATCAGCAGAACTGTATAAATCTTCCTCCCAACTTAAGGCTGAGCTGTTCTCTCAGATGTGATAAAGTAAAGCTTCATACACCGCTTGTTTTTCTTAGGAAAACTTTCATTTCAGTAATAGAAAACCTGTCTGTAGTAGCTTCAAAAATGAAGAAAATGTAGTATCGGAAGTCCCAAGGTAGCAGATGCTAATTTGGTTAGTTCAGTGGGTCAAAAATGTTTAGTGTTGTCAAGTTCTTCTCATTTTTCCAAAACTCTGCCATCCTCAGCTTGTTGACCTTGTCCTTAGCTAGTTCTCCTCAAGGTCTCAAAATGGCTGGCATAGTTCCAGGCATCACTTAAGACACGGCAAAGGCTAGCCAAAAAAGTTGACTGTTCTCTTAAATGTTTTAAAAGTGGAGAAATTGTCCAAAGATCCCTCAGATCTTTTCTCATTGGCCACAACCAGGGCACACGACTATCTCTAAACTACCACTGTCAAGGGAGGCAAGATTATCAGAATTGATACTAATCAAGATTTAGCCTTGAATTACACTGGGGGTAAGGGGAGTGGGGCAGGAGAGCAGGGAATTGACAGGACAGGCAATGCCAAGACAAAAACTGAATTTTAGTCAGTTTCCCAGTCATCAATTTCTGCGTCCAAACTATACCAAAGCTTAGTGGCTTAGAAAATTTTTTGTTTTTTTTCTAGAATCTGGACTGGGCTCCCAAGGCATGAGGGAGAATGGCTATTCAGTAGGCACTAAAAGTATCAGCAACATTTTTTTTTTTTGAGACAGGGTCTCACTCTGTTGCTCAGGCCAGGCTAGAGTGCAGTGGTGCTACCTCGGCTCACTGCAACCTCTGTTTCCCTGGTTCAAGGGATTGTGTGCCTCATCCTCCCCAAGTAGCTGAGATTACAGATGCATGCCACCATGCCTGGTTAATTTTTGTATTTTTAGTAGAAATGGGGTTTCACCATGTTGGTGAGGCTGGTCTCAAACACCGAACCTCAAGTGATCCGCCCGCCTCAGCATCCCAAAGTGCTGGGATTACAGATGTAAGCCACTGCACCCAGCCAGCATCAGCAACTTATGATGGCTTATTATTTGAAGATCAAAACCCAATCACACTTTGATTATTCTCTTATTGGTTCTTTCTATCCAACAAAAAAGTGTTTGAAAAAATGACTTATTGATTTAGTTGATAGTAAAGTGATTGGCTGAATTCAACTGATAATTTTCTTAGGGGGCAGTCAAATCATGTTTGCTCTTTTGATTTGCTTTCTCCCCACTAAGTAACTAGCCATGTTATGGATCCCACATAGGGTTTTTCTTTTAACAGTATGAATGCTTGATGGAATTAAGCCATTTTTCCATTCAGTTCCTTAGTTCGTAGACATCTGAGAATTAAGTCAGGAGAATAGCAAATAATTATTTTGATTTACCAAATAATTTGATAACTGGATTATTCACCATCAGAATATTACTCTTCGAAAACATGTAAACCACAGAAGTGTTTGAAGATAAAATTATTAAATAGCCATTCCCCTACTGAAGGCAGATAGGAAAATTGTAACATATAGTCTTTGTTTTGTAAATGTCACTTCCTTATTCTAAATAGGCCTTCTAGTTCTCTTTTAATTTTTATATATGTAAGGTAAGAAAGTTCTTAAGTAGAGGCTATAGTTAGACTCATGTCATTTACTAAAATGCCACTAACTTCCTTTTGTCATCATGTCTTCCATCTTCTAGTAAATGTGTAAGTGCCTCTAGAACAATACCTCCTCTAGGAAATGTGTAAGTGCCTCTAGAGCAGTACCTGCTCTAGTAAGTGTTTGAGTGCCTCTAGAGCAGTACCTGGTCCAGTAAGTGTGTGAGTGCCTCTAGAGCAGGACCTGGTCCAGGAGATGTGTGAGTGCCTCTAGAGCAGGACCTGGTCCAGGAGATGTGTGAGTGCCTCTAGAGCAGGACCTGGTCCAGGAGATGTGTGAGTGCCTCTAGAGCAGGACCTGGTCCAGGAGATGTGTGAGTGCCTCTAGAGCAGGACCTGGTCCAGGAGATGTGTGAGTGCCTCTAGAGCAGGACCTGGTCCAGGAGATGTGTGAGTGCCTCTAGAGCAGGACCTGGTCCAGGAGATGTGTGAGTGCGTCTAGAGCAACACCTGGTCCAGTAGATGTGTAAGTGCCTCTAGAGCAATACCTGGTCCGACAATGAATGTTCATACCATCATCCTCTTCCTTTCTTTTCAAGGTGCTCATGAAACTGCTTACACAAAATCTGATGTATTCCAATACCATCTCTGTGAACCATAGACCTTTAAAGCCAGAATGACAGTCCTCTAATTTGATAGGTGAAGAAACTAAAGCCCTAGAATTTAGAGAACTTTCTCGAAGTTGCCAGACTAGTTAGTAATATAGTGGGATCTCATTATCTTATTTTCTGGTTGGTTGCCCTTTAGGCCATACATAGTATTAATGATTAACATGAAGTACAGACCTAGCTCTAACCAGGTTATGAGTCAGATTCTTTAATATGGAGTTAATGGCACCCACTCAGCCAGGTCCCTGCAGGGGCAGAATTCACACTATATTCTCCAGGACAGAGAGCACTTACTTCCTCTAGCTTCCAGCCCAGCATATCCAGAGATCCCATCAAGCCCCATTCCCAAGTACCTGAGGTCTCCTCAAATCCCTGTTTCATTACCTGTGCCAGCAGCCTAGGCAAACCCGGGGTTCAAGGAAGGTACTTGACAAGGTGCTTCCTCCCATCCCCATCAAGCTGGGGCAGTCAGGGGAAATGTGGGAGATGGCTGGTAATGCATTGCCTGCCACCTATGCACCTTCACAGTAAATTTAAAGCTGAATCTTCAGATTCACATCTGACAGTTTAATCATAAAAGGTTTTTGTGGCCAGGCGCAGTGGCTCACGTCTGTAATCCCAGCACTTTGGGAAGCCAAGGCAAGTGGATCAGAAGGTGCAGAGATGGAGACCATCCTGGCTGACACGGCGAAACCCCGTCTCTACTAAAAATACAAAAAGTTAGCTGGGCATGGTGGCACGTGCCTGTAATCCCAGCTACTTGGGAGGCTGAAGCAAGAGAATCCCTTGAATCGGGGAAGCGGAGGTTGCAGTGACCAAGACTCTGTCTCAAAAAAAAAAAAAAAAAAGGTTTTTGCTTCTCAAATGTTAGTTGAATTTTCTCCCATAAAAAGTTGTTTGGATTTAGAAACCCTGAGGCCTGTATATTTTCAGTGTCGAATTAATCCATTGGCAGCATGCATTTGAACCCACAACTCATGTGTTTAAATCATATGTTTCTAAAAAGAGAAACTCTGATGTGCTCCAATTCACTAATACTTTTAAACTATTAAAAGACAACTAAGAAAATGAAGCCTAACCAAGACTATTTGTACCCTTCTTTTTCTTCAACCAACAATTGCGGTACTCTGCACTAATGAGGTAGACTCTGATAAGAATTTTCTTCACTTAACATTTCTCATTATTAATAAATTTTGCGCTGACAACTATAAAGTGAACACTTGGATTTATGCACCTAACCTAATTACATATGGTGCATGTACGCATTTCATTATTTACTTGACACATTCATTCCTTGATATAATAAATAATTAAATAAGAATCAAATATTAACAATCAGATACATGTTAATTCTCCTCAAATCTGTTTTTATCTTCAGTTCAACAAGCTCTGATTAAAAATTCTTCATTAGGCAAATTTCATAAGCAAAGTTCTTGATCTACTTTTCTTACTTTCTGAAAATTAAATCCAGAGTAAATTATTCCAGAATTACTTCATGGAAAAAAATGGATGTAACAGTATTTCTAGCAAGCCGTTGGATTTGTAATCTTTCATGAGCACTGCTGTATGTTATATATGAAACATTAATCTAAGTGTTTGTTAGGAATTCTCAAAGATGGTCTTATTATAAACCAGAAGCCAGTACCAAATTGGCTGCTAGTGGTATATTACCAGCGATGTTTTGTCTTGTGGGATAATGGTTTTAACCAAACAATTATTTTATAACTTGTTTAAAGAATAATTATATAACATCATAATGGTAAAACTGAATTTGGCTGAAAATTTGCACTGAGGTCAAAGTATAGCTGTTGCTTTTTCCACTTTAATGAGCTAGCTTTCAACATTTTTATTCACATATATCAACATCTTCATTGATCAAACTATTCTCACATTTTATCAAATTTGCTTTGTTAGAGGATACAATGCAATTTCATCATTTAAAAAATATTAAAGATTCATAGATAACCACATTATTCATAATGCAAAATTAATGCCAGGCTGACAGGTTTTTGTAAAGATCTGACTCTTTTTTTCTAAGTGCATATACCATAGCTATGTGAAATGTACCTCTGATGTTGCATATTGATTACTCCCCTCTCTTCTCTTCTAATGCTAAAGAGAGAATATTATGAAATGATTGTCAGGGTTAGTGTGTCTCTGACCTACACATGTACTATTAATAATTTATGAGCTGATTTGAAATACGGCACCAAGAAATCAACTGAGGACCACAGCCTCTCCCAGGATAACATAGACTTTGGGCTGACAGCATGCGTGCCCAGATTTTGAGGTTCTGTTTGTTAAAATTCACAGAGAGACTCAAATTCTTTAAGTGCCAGAATTAACTGAATGAAAGGTAGCCGTGCTTCTTTGTTAGAAATTTCAACTAGCCACATTTATCTCTTTTCATCCTATCCTTTCTGTGACATGAAATTTCCTTTTTAAATTTTAATCAGGTTGTCAAGCTAACTCATAGTGTCTATAAACACTAGAAAATCTAAATTCAAATCATATGGAGGTATATAAAGCAAATGATCAGGTCTTTCATTTTCTTTCCCCCATGTCTTCACATGCAAAGGTTGTCTTGTGTGTATCCTTCCAGACTGTTTTCTGTGCTCCTACAAAGACAGAGAAGGTAGGGAGAGAGAGTTCCCACTATGCTCAGAAATGGCCTCATACTGTACACCCAGTGCTGCAACCCGCTTTTTCCACGCAACGACAGATCAAAGACACCGCCCACATCAGCACATACATTTGTAGCTCGATTTTTAAACAACAATGTCGTGTTCCATTTTAGAGATGTCCTTTGCCTAATTTGTCTATTCCTTTATTAATCTATTGCTAAGCTGTCTCAGGTTTTTCGTGCCTTACAATGCCACGTGCACTGAACATACATACTTATACATTTGCTCAACTATTTCACTAAGACAGGGTCCTAGAAGTGGAGTTGCTAGATCAGTAACTGATTTGTTAAATCTCCTTAATCCATTAATTAGGCAAGGATAAATAAATATTCCTACTGAGAATTTAATTAATGTAACATTACATTAACATGTACGCTCATAATGTTTATTTCTTTAAAAAAGTTGGCTGGGCTCGGTAGCTCACTTTGGGAAGCCGAGGTAGGAGGATCACTTGAGCCGAGGAGTTCAAGACCAACCTGAGCAACATAGCAAGACCTGCCTCTATTTTCAAAGTACAAAAATTAGCCAGTTGTGGGGACATTCTCCCGTGGTTCCAGCTACTTGGGAGGCTGAGGTGGAAGGATTGCTTAAGCCCAGGAGTCTGAGACTGCAGTGAGCTAAGATAGCCTCACCATACTGCAGTCTGGACAAGAGAGTGAGACCCCATCTCTTTTAAGAAAAAGTATATTTTTTTAGCCTTAATAAAATTGAGTAATTTAGAAATGTAAGTTAGTTATATAAATTTCATGTGTGAGTAGCTTTATACAAAGTGAACTAAAGTCTAAGTTTTTTAATGCTTTAGCAATTTGTCATGAAGCCACACATCTATATATAACATTTTTAAATCATTGTCCAAAGCAGCCAGTCTTCATTTTAGCAATTCTACAAATAACTAGCACTTGAAAAGTGTGTTTATAGAGATTGACAGCTATTAAACTACTGCATGCTTTTCAAAATATATTCAAAAATTTTATGTGTGAAAATATTTCATGTAAGCAATCTAATTATAAACAATGCTGCTGTGTTTTTATTTCAAACCAACCCAGGCAAGCATATTTGCAAAATTATCTTCTTTTCACCTAAATTGCTTCAAGCCTTCTACAAACAGTGTAATGGTTACCCAGTGTGTCTGTCAAGTTCTATTATATGAACTAGAATATGCTTTCAGAAAAGATGCCTCACATCCGATGACAGGCACTTCCTATCTGCTAGGATTCATAAAAATAGGAACATTGATCATTTCTTGTAGAGATTTTCTTTAGCAAGAAGATAAAGGAAAACCTCGTTATACCAAATGACTTACTAGTCAAAAGTAGCCAGGACATTGAAACCTGGAAACTAGTTAATGGTTTGTAACAAGTCAGAAATAAAGATGTTCAACCAAGAAAATGACATTAAGCAGCACTGGCTACAAGAGAAGAGAGCAGCCTGTCAGAATCATGCAAGGGCTGTGGTGACAGGTAGACAATAAAATGGGATGACACCAGTTCCTCTTAGCAGGGGGTTTTAAACAGCTTTCTCTTGGGAGTTTCCATGCACTTCCTTTGTAAGAAACCTTTCCTCTAAAAATGCCAACGGGCCCCTTGGAGATCTTATTAAAATTCTCCTCTTGTGTTATAGAGTGTGTTGGATAAGGCAGATGACAATACCCGAACAGTTAATTCCTCGTTGTATAAAGGAAAGTAGGGGACAACAGTCACACCAGGAAGGTAGCTAGGTGGCCAACGCAGCCTGGTAATATTGCGCAGTACGCACTGTGGAACAGGAAATGAGGGAGAGGGGAAAATCCTTCCACAGCCCCACCTAGAATGGCAGACAGCAGGAATCCAAACAGAAGCGATATCATACATATGAATAATTCATATTTAGATTGGTATCCATCCATCTGTAAATGAATTCATACACTAGTTTAAATCTCCATAGAAGATAGGCCAACAGCATCTTTAGCATGAATGTTGTTTTCATTTTTAAGAGAAATTTTCTTTCATTCACTTTCTGCCTTTACTGTAGCTATAACAGTGTATCTCTACCTACCTCATTATGGGCCTTAAAGGATATGCCAAGAAAGAATTGAAAGATAGCAAAGAACCCAGTGATTGCCCAATGAGTTCCTTAATATCGATAATTTCAAGGGCCTGATCTCTACTTTATCCAGAATAATGCTATTTCAGTTTTTTACTTAACCTTGTTTCAACGTAAAGTTATATCATTTCACATATGTTTAAAGAGTTTGAATGCCACTAAACTAATTTCCAATAAAGTATTAGCTGTTATAACAGTCTTTACACTTCTAAAGCATTTCTCTCTTTTTTATTCTATTCCCAACATATTTTAAGCTGTATAACAAAATAAGCATTTCATAACCTTTTTCAGCTAAAATTTTGTTTCTACTAATGTCATTTCAACCAGTGGGAGGTCTATATTTTCCACACTGCACTTCTACATTTAAAATTATTTCTGCTGTAGATTAGCTGTCCTTAGTGATCTATGAAAGACAAAAATCCTAGCCTGTTTAAGCCCATCTTATTTGACAGCATGACAGCATGCAATATTTACATGAAATAAAAAGCAAATATTTGTTCTTTTTATACAAGCAGTCAGCACAAGTTTAAGTTGTTTAGAAACCTAGTCAGACAAACAGAATTGGTGTTTATTACATGATATATGATGAAAGGTCAACAATAGGTAAAATCAAAATTATTTTAAAAGAAAAAAGAATTGGCATGCTTTTTTTTTTTTTTTTTTTAACCAGGTCTTGCTATATTGTCCAGGCTGGATTTGAATTCCTGGGCTCAAGCGATCCTCCTACAGGTAGCTGAGACTACAGACATGCACCAGTGCACCCAGGAGATATGCATTTCTTAACAAAGGTGATAATGCTGTGCCATAAAGTACATAGTACATTGACAATTACAACTTGTTTACTTGTTTGTTTAAGAAAGCATGGACTTAATTCGAATTGCTCACTTACCAAAGTATTAACTTTAGGTCCACCACAGGGATACAAGAAAATGTTCTTTGTTACCCTAAAAAGTTGCCAATTAAAGTTGCATTTCAGCTCTTTTCTCCAAGGAGTTTTCTGATAGCTGATAGGAACATATTCTGAAGTCAGGCAAGCTGAGCATTCCTAATAACTCTGCCACCTAATCAGAGCCACTGAGCCACCACCTCCAGTTGCACAACAGAGTCACACTTCTGCCTAAGAAACTGATGATCTCTGAATATGCAGGAGCAGTGATTTACCACAGGACGCTTTCAAGGGGCAAATGCACTTTCCCCCCAACCGCTAGGATTTGCACTGTCATGGCTGCCCTGGGGAATGCCTCAAGCCTGGGGGCAAATTTCACCCACTCCTAGATTCTCTCTGTCCTGTAGCCACAAAGACAGAACTTGTTCTGCTTCCTGTGGTCGGTGTCCCATCTGCTGAACACACATTTTAATACATAAACTCTATTTCCAGGAATAATACCTATTGGTATTAACAAGAAAATAGCATCTCTACAAGACTCCGTGAAAAGAAACGCTGTCAGTGCCACTCATTCTACCTTCAAAGACAAGTCCCTGTAATTACTTTCTCCTTATTTCCTTGTCTGACTAAAGCAACAAGATCAAAAGAACCTATCCTTTTTCACCAGATACCCTTCCAAAATGTGCGTTTGCTTTGCTGTCTGGGATCAGAAATTTCATTATCTGTATTTGTATTAGTAATTCACTGCACAAAGAGAACAGAGGGCAGAGAAGGAGGGCACGAAGGGAAGCAAACATCAGGCAGACAATTGTATATATGCAAATGCTTGCAAATTTCTGCCAGCACCTCCCTATCTACAACCAAGCAACATGGAAGTCTATTCATCCCTCCAGCTTCTTTGCTGCCAAATATGGTTGTGGTTTTGAGGAAAATATCCAGAAAATGTTGAACTTTCAGCCATGACGACTAAATCTAACTCAAAACCTACAACATAAAAGGCTAATGCATCAATAAAGTCAGTGATTTTCTAGAAAGACACGGGATATGCAACATCCTGACTACAAAGGATGAAAAATAAGATTGGCTTGCGAGGTCGGTGGGGGAAGGAAGGGAATGGTTGCATGCCACTCTCCAACCCAATTGACAGAGAACTGAAATGTTGCCTTTTGTCTGTCTGGGGTTGTACATTTGCATAAATATCCTAAGTAAGAAGGGGTATAAACAAAATGCCCGAAATTCAAATTTATAAATGCAAGCTCATTTTCAAATATATATGCTTAGTGTTTGAAAATGACAACAAGCATCATCATGTATTTTGTTTTGTCTTGAAATCAATTATTCCCAAACAATAATGGTTTATCAGGATTTTTCATGACTTCCTTTATTTGTTGATATTTATTCTACCCACGCAAATCAGTGATAATGGTAATAATTCACACCTTACATGTCTTTCACATATAATAATTCAGTGCATCCTTAAAATTATGCTTTGAGGGAGAGTCAGTATTACACCCATTTTACAGGCAAACAAACCAAGGCTCCAAAGTTTAGAGAGTTACTCAAATTTACACAGCTATCAAATTAGTAACTGGCAGGACTGGAATTCAAACACTCATACTTGACTCTAAATCCCAAGTACCTCTAACACCATAATTCTGTGCAATATTCCCAAAGATGTAATGGCTTCAGCCATATTTTACCCCTCAGCAGCATCTGACCCTGCCAGCTGTGCTGCTCTGTCTGCTTTCCTTATTCTTGAGGATCGCTCTTTGATCGGGTTTCTGCCACTTAGATTGTGTCAGTCATTTCCAGGGTCTCCTCTTCCCAGGTCTTTTGTCTACCCTCCTCTATCTCTGCCATCACTGAGCAATCTCACCCACTTCCACTCCTTCATTCATTCATTCATTCATTCAACAAATATACTTTGAGCACCTCCTATGTGGCAGGCACTAGTCTAGACATGTGAGATACTACCATGAACAACGGCCTGTCTCCCTCCTCAGATAAAGCTTATATTGTCGTGGGGATGCGGAGGACATCGATAAAAACAAATAAAGATCTATTTAGATTCAGGTGATTGATGCTATGAGAATACAAAGCAGGGAGGAGAGATGGGGAAGGTAAGGAAAAGGGAATTAAGAAGGAGATTGCAATTTGGGGTGCATGAAGGCCTCACTGAGATAACATTTGGGAAAGATGTCCTTCATCACTTCTCTCAGAAGATTTCTAAATGTTCCCCTCTACCTCTCACTCTATTCCAACCTCACATTTTTACCTCTGGGCACATCATCTCTTCCTGTACCCACATCCTGGCTCCACCTGAATTCATCCTCCCCTTCTCTTCCTCCTGTACTTCCCACTCTCATTAATAGCACCACCATTCTTTATACCACGAAATGCACCCAGTCAAGAAATATATAAGGGGAACTTCTAAGTGAATGCACTATTGTATTCTAGGTGCTAAGAGAATGCATTGGTTTTATAAGAGCTATTTTCTCCTTGAAAACCATATTGGGTATTAGAAACAGAGCAGATTCTGTGTTCAATCCTACCTTTTCCATTAATTAGCAGTAGATTTATCTACACAATGAGAATAATGGTACCCATTTTCTATTAATGTTAAAGTAGTCCCCCCTCATCCAGTGGTGTACATTCCAAGACCCCCAGTGGATGACTGAAACCTCAGATAGTCTGAACTGCATACATACTATGATTTTTCCTATATGTGCATACCTATAATAATGTTTAATTTATAAATTAGGCACACTAAGAAGTTAACAGCAATAACTAATTATTGTTATTGTTGTTATAACAATATACTGTTATAACGATATACTGTAATACAAGTTGTGTGAATGTGGCCTCCTTCTCAAAATATCTTCTTGTACTGTACTCACCAACTTTTGGACCACAGTGGATAGCCCATGACTGAGACCTCAGAAAGCAACTGGGGGAGCTAATAAGGATTCAATGCAACTGCACAGCTAAAGTCAGCAAGTGAGCACATGAATGAATAAATTAGTGAATGATATGTTTACTGCAGTGCTTGACATGGGGAGTATCTGACAGGTTTAAAGGACGTCATGAGGACCCACTCCCTTCATTTCTCAGCTCTATTACCTTTGATGTGGGCTCCATCTTCAAGCAGTGGCAATATGAGCTTCCCAGAGTTCCAGGCTTTCATCCTATCCAGCCACCCCAGAGGACGAAAGAGTTCTTTTCTCAACAGTAGCACAAAACTCATTTGTTTTGACTGGGCATGTGACCACTTCTGAACCATTCATTACTTGGGCCAATCAGAAAATACAATTGCTCTGATTGACTAGACTTAGGTTACAACCCCCTGTGGAGATGTAGGTTGACTCAGGTTCACTCAAACCACTGGGAGTGAGAGTGGAGAGGGGTGGTCCCTGAGAAATACCAAGTCTTGCAGGAAGAGAACGGATATTGGGCAGGTAAGACAATGGATGTCCACTACTCCCAACTGCGGCACCTGATTCATTCTGTCTTGCATTATAGTTAGATGTTTTCATGTATGTCTGCCCTCAGATTGAGAGCTTCCATGAACAAGGGCTGAAGGTTTGCTATCACCTATCTGTTGGAGGACACAGCTCAATCTTCTGAATACTGCACATGCTCAATAAATGTTTTTAACATGAATTGATTCATTACACTAGTGTAAACTATTTCTTTTGCATATTTTAAGTTCTGTGAGTCTTGTTCTCTTCTTATTACATGGAAATACATAAAATATAAAATACCACATACACTTTATAACACCTTAAAAGACAGGTTTCCAACAGCAGAAGCAAATACACCATCTTCATAATTTAGACATATATGGACTTTCTCTCCTCTAAAATCTTTAACTCAGCTAAGTTTACACAGGTTAGAAAAAGAGCAAGAGTGGTGGTGGTTTTCTAAGCCACTTCACTTTGCTATTCTGTTTTCATTCAGCAAATGCTGCATTTGCTGAAAATTCGAGTGCATAAGATTTGCAAGACTTGCACTGCAGCCCACGCAAGGTATCATTATTAACTGGGCATCAGTCAGATTTCACCACAGTGTAGAAATGACCTTGGTCTTCCTCTGAACCACGTAATTTCAACCTCTATGGCCTTTTTCAAGGATACCGCCTCAAATTCTGTAATCCCAAGTGTGGCATTCTCTCATTCTTCCTGGGTACACGGCTGCCCAACTAGAAACATGTCCCAGCCTTGTTTGTGTCTGTGTGAACATGCAACTGAGTTCTCACCAAGTGATGTGATGATGTGTACGACCTCCAGATCATCTTCTTAAACATGTCTAAGATTTGATTTTAAATAATGCAGTGAAGCAGTGGGGGGTGTATTTGGGGGATATAAATGATACAAGTTTGACATATGAAGGTAGCTGTTTAAGCTCAGTGATAGGACATGGGAATCTCTTATACTGCATCATCCCTATATTTGTGTATGTTTAAAAATTTGTACTGAAAAATATGTTATGCCAGGCATGATTGTTCATGCCTGTAATCCCAACACTTTGAGAGGCTGGGATGGGAGGATGCTTGAGCCCAGGAGTTTGAGAGCACCCTGGGCTCTCAAGACCCCCATCTCTACAACACATAAAATTAGCTGAGCATGGTGGCATGCACCTGCGGTCCCAGGTACTCAGTAGGCTAAAATGGGACGCTTGCTTGAGCCCAGGAGGTTGAGGCTGCAATGAGCCGAGATTGTACCACTGCACTCCTGGGTGACAGAATGAGACCCTGTCTCAAAAAAAAAAAAAAAATTAAAAAGGTGCTTTCTCCACTTATGTTCTCTCCTTTCCTTTATCCTGGTTAGAAAGAGGGCTGACTGGAGCAATCCTGGAAAGCACACGTTGAGGATGGCAGAGCCACTCCTCCAACCTGGGTCCTGGGCGGCTTCCTGGAGCAGGGCTGGCTTACCTGCTTTGGAGAGTTACCTAAAAGCTAAGTCGATTTCTCCCTCATTGGAGCCATTGCCATCTCAGGTTTCTTTGTTACAGCTACAGCGTTGTCCAGGTGACTCTAGCTCCTTATTTATTTCTGTTTTATTTCAAACCGTCTCCTCTACTCTAACAGACAGTATAATCTTACCTGCCTTCACCAAACCTTTACTTATGTCTGGCTCTCTTATAGGTCAGCACAATGTTAGAGCTCAATAAATGTTTACTATGGTTACATTTTTGTTGTTGTTTTGAGGTCAGGCTGAATCACCAACTATAAAAATAACTAGACTCCACTAAGACAACTTAAACTGCTCACAATACAACTCACTGTCAAAACCTTTCCACAAATTTCACATTTGAGTTTGGAGGTCATCATTTAACATAGCTATGTACAAACCTTTGATTCAGAAAAGAACCATAAATTATAGCAAAACTTAGGATGATATAATAATGTTGAGAACATTTCAACTAGAAAATAAAAGGATAAGGAAAACTTCATTTTTTTCAAAAAAAATATAAAATATAGTTGTGTTGTAAACCCTGCAAGTCATCTCCAACCCACAGACAGGTTTTGTCTTCCCCTCTCCAAATGCGGCACATTTCCACACAGCGTTTTAGGAGTTTTGAACTTCGATGCGCTCAGAGGGTAGCAGTGCCTCCTCCCTCCCTCACACAAGGCCTCCTTACATATTTACCTTGAGGCCTGTGATCTGGCCATACGTTGGGCTTAATGGGAGCAAGAGGCATGCAGACCAAATCATTTTCTAAAAAGAGTGGTTAGTCCTCATCATGGATTGCCAAAGAAGGTCATAGACCCTTTCCTCGGTGGCCCTTAGAAATAAGGTGGGTTTTCACACAGTGGTTTTGGGGTGAGGTCCCCTGAAGGTCAGGGGATAAACTTGGTAGGTAGACCGACAAAGAGGAAAACAAAAATTGGATGCAAGCTGGTTTTGGTTACTACTAAACAAAATTAGGAGTTTCAGGAAAACCTTTTACAGGGTTAGACTGCAGGCTTGTCTCTGATCACCACTGTGACAGCCAGTGTGCCTGTCCTCCACTCTCCCTCCTCTCCTCCACTACCCTACCTCCCCTCCCTCTACCTTCACCTCCCTCTGCCCCCATGCCCTCCACCCAGACTTCTCAGCAGAATTCCATCTTTGTCAGACTCGTTCCTAAGCTCTGGCTGCAAGGTTGGAATTAGAGTGGGGAGGGGCCGGGAGGACCAGGGACTGCCGTTTCAGATTCACTCTGAGAGCTACTGGGAGAAGAGCGAGGAGTAGATCTGGAGGGTTAAAGAAAAGGGGGAGAAAGACAAGAGTCAGAATGGGCTGGGTCTGGAAATTCAGAAAGAGGTTAAAGTTGTCAGGAGTTTGAAAAAAAGCTGAAGAGGAATGGGATAGAGATAGATATGTTGTTACCTGATGTATAGTAACATTTCAGTCAACAAACAGACCACAGGTGCAACTGTTGCCTCATGAGTGTCATGGAGGTGCCCTCTACAGGTGTACCATTTTTTATCTTTTATACAGTATTTTTTTTTTTTTTGAGACGGAGTTTCGCTCTTGTTACCCAGGCTGGAATGCAATGGCGCGATCTCGGCTCACCGCAACCTCCCCGCCTCCTGGGTTCAAGCGCTTCTCCTGCCTCAGCCTCCCGAGCAGCTGGGACTACAGGCAGCGCCACCATGCCCAGCTAATTTTTGTATTTTTAGCAGAGACGGGGTTTCACCTTGTTGACCAGGGTGGTCTCGATTTCTTGACCTCATGAGCAACCCGCATCAGTCTCCCAAAGTGCTGGGATTACAGGCGTGAGCCACCGCGCCCGGCCTATACAGTATTTTTTATTTTTTTTGGAGATGGAGTCTCACTCTGTCACCTAGGCTGGAGTGCAGTGGTATGATCTCAGCTCACTGCAACCTCTGCCTCCCGGGATCAAGTGATTCTCCTGCCTTGGCCTCCCGAGTAGCTGGGATTGCAGGCATGCACCACCGCACCCAGATACGTTTCTACATTTTTAGTAGAGACAGGGTTTCACCATATTTGCCAGGCTGATCTCTAACTCCTGACTTCATGGTCCACCCGCTTCAGCCTCCCCAAGTGCTGGGATTACGGGTGTGAGCCACTGCGCCTGGCCTTACACGGTATTTTAACTGTACCTTTTCTGTTTAGACCACTTATATTCACCACTGTGTTACAATTGCCTACAGTGTTCAGTACAGTAACATTCTGTACAGGTTTGTAGCCTAGGAGCACTAGGCTGGAGCCAGAGCGTGTAGTAGGCTGCACCATCTAGGTTTGTGTAAGTACACTCTGTGATGTTCCCACAACAAAATTGCCTAACAACACATTTCTCAGAACATGTCCCCATTGTTAAGCAATGCATGACTGTATGGTCCCCAACTTAGGGTGGTTTGACTTACAATGACATGATAGCAATATACATTCAGTAGAAACTGTACTTCGAATTCACATACAACCATGCTGCTTTGCACTTTCAATATCGTATTTGAAAAATTACATGAGGTATTCAACACTAGATTATAAAATAGACTTCGTGTTAGATGTTTTTGCCCAACTGCAGGCTAAAGTAAGTGTTCTGAATATGTACGTCTAAGGTAGGCTAAGCTATGATATTCAGTAGATTAGATACATTGAATTCATTTTTGATGTACAATATTTTCTACTTACCATAGGTTTATTGGAACACAGCTCCATCATAAGTCAAGGAGCATCTGGTGAGAGCGAGAAAAGAGAAAAAAGAAACAGATGCTTTTAAGAAGTTTTAGAGGCCAGGCAAGGTGGCTCTCACCTGTAATCCAAGCACGATCGCCTGAGTCCAGGAGTCTGAGACCAGCCTCAGCAACATAGCAAAATCCTGTCTCTACCAAATATAAAGAAAAAGTAGCCAGGTGTGGTGGTGTGCACCTGTAGTCCTAGCTACTCAGGAGGCTGAGGTGGGAGGATGGCTTGAGACTGGGAGATTGAGGCCGCAGTGAACCAGCCTGGGCAACAGAGCAAGACCCTGTCTCAAAAATAAATAAATAAATAAGTAAATAAAAAAACTTAGTACCATACTCCCAGCCTCCCTGTAGAACCTGTTCTCTGAAGGGGAATCTTTCTCATTTCGTGATATCCACATGTTCCTTGCACTCTGGTCTCAAGAACACCTAAGGTGAAATGCAAGTGCCCCTTAATCGTTTTCAGTAGAAATCCAAAGTATTATAGAGTCAAGGGATCACTGGTCAGCCTTTCTTTTTCGAATCAGTTTAGGAAACCTGTGCACGATACCCCTACACACAGATGCACACACACACACACACACACACAAACACACACACACACTCTCTCTCTCTGTCTCTCTCTGTCTCTCTCTTGCTCTCTCTCTCTCTCTCTCTCTTGCTCTGTTTCTCTCTCTCTCTCTCAGATTCACATGAATTGTTTTTTTCTCGAGGGTCTTGCTCTGTTGCCCAGGATGGAATGCAGTGGCACGATCACGGCTCACTGCAGCCTCAACCTCCCATGCTCTGGTGAGCCTCCCACCTCAGCCCCCCAAATAGCTGGGACCATAGGCATAAGCCACCACACCCAGGTAATTTTTGTATTTTTTTGTAGACATGGAGTTTTGCCACCTTGACCAAGCTGGTCTCAAACTCCTAGGCTCCAGTGATCAGCTTGCCTTGGCCTCCCAGAGTGCTAGGATTACAGGTTCGAGCCACCGAGCTGGCCTAACTGTGAATATTAGAATATGAAAGGCACTGAGAAATCCTACAGAAAAATCATTAAACTTTGTTTAGCCCAACATGTCCAAAATGTAACTAGCTGTGGAAACCTCCATCCTACCTGCCCGTTTCTTTTTAGTAGACTTACTAGCATTCCTCAGAACTAGCACTATAGGGAACACCTTTACGACATTCTGTATCCAGTCTTTTTATTGTACTGATGAGGAAATTGAGGTCCAGAGAGGTTGGGAGCTGCCTTTCGGTATGTGCCAGCTGCAGAGCCAGAACCCGATTCACAAACATCCTTCTAAGTCAATACTCTCTCCAGTAAATCACACTTCAGTATGTCTATTCCATACCTCTGATATATAAACAGTACACACAGCACATGAGTTGATAGCCTTGCAATTGCCAACTTACAAATCACCCTTTAAAAAAATACAAAGAAACTAGGTGAGAGCTGAGATCATGTATACAAACTTGAAGTGTGTTTACACACTATTCATCGCCCTTGTCATGGTTTATACAAGTTATCCAAGCCTTGCTGGTACAGTTGCTTATTCTCATTGCCTTGTCACTGACATAATACCAATAACAACTACTAGCTCACTTTTTGCTCTCAATGTGAGGGATAATATTAATATATTGATGCAAATTTCTAGCATTTATCTTTATGCATTCATTTAAATGGAGCCAAAACTAAAAAAAATCCCTTGTTCACAATATAATCAAAAACAAATCTTTAAACTGAGTACTTCATTGATAGATCAAATCCCATTATCACTAACTAAAAGGAAAATCCTTTACTTTAAAATTTGGTTGAAATTAAAGCAATTTTCGAAAAAGAAAAGAAGGAAGAGAGGAGGGTGGAAATCTTTGTTTCTGAAGGGATTATAACTATTTGTCATATTAAAAAGTAAATTATGTTTGACTGTAAACTTTAAAAGGTAGGTAGCACACAAATTTTTTTTTAAAGAACACATTTCGAAAGCAGTCAGTACTCAACTTTAAAGAGTATTTATGAATAATAACAGATTAGGAAAGATTGATTGGACCTTCTAGGAAGTTAAATATTCAGTGCCTGTGATCTGTATTTGTTACCTAAGGCTTCTTAATCAGCAGAAGAAGGCACATGATACCCTGCAAATGTTTCTAGCATGCAACTTTGCTTATCTCCCTGTATTAATGATCCTTAGGGCAGCTGTTATATTAACCTTATCACATAGTACAGCAATAAGAGAAAACTATTGTGAAGGATGGAAAAAAAAAAAACATTTTGTTTAATCTCTGGGACCTTTTTTGAGCCTGGCAATTTTCTGATTGTCCAAAGTGGGAAAAAAATGAAAGTGAAACTTTTACTGAGTTTATTTACAATCTCAAAGAAGAAACTGGACACTTCCAAATGGTTGATTCAGTAAATATCATACAATTTGAAGAGGACACAGATTAAATTATCAACTAAATGCTCATTATGTGAGTTCTGGGTTTCATGGGGTCCACTAGGGAACTCCCACCAGGAATCAGAAATTGGCTCCTGAGAAAGGCAGTCTCTCCTTCAGGGCTCAGAACTGCTCATTTATGGATACGACATTACTAAAAAAAACCTTCCATTTGCCCCTCGTAAGACTTCTATCTCCTTCTTCATACACTCTCTGTGCACATGGAGTAAATGCAGAGACTCTGTCTTTTAATCCCTCTTTAACTTGGATAATACCGAACCTGACCCTGACACCATTCTACCTTCTCTTCTCTCATGGTGTTGAGAAATCACCTAACTCTATGATTGCAATTAATGTTTTGTTCAACTACAAATGCTTGAGCTCAACCCACTTACTAGCAGAGTGAACATAAGCCCCTTCCATTCCCTCACCTAGGTAATATGCTTTTTCCTTTTTTTTTTTTTTTTTCATTATCCCTTTAATGCAGAGCAGGGCTACTGATTAGCAAGAGGCAGTTTGACTCCAGCAATAGGTCTTCTTCACTAAGCCTCACTGTCATGGAAATTCCAGCTGCTACAAGAATAAGAGGCTCAATCCATATTTGCCAGCTCTAATATGAAATCTGTCAGAGCCCAAATTAATGAGTTCCAAATTCCTTACATCAGGATAACAGGTTAAGACTGGTCAATTAATTACATAAATCCTTCCCGATTCATTGTGCGTTTGCAGCCCAGATTGTGTCTTACATTACTCCATGACACAAGGCCTTTTGGCTCCTGTTGTTCCGCAGAAAGGCCCCATTTAAGTGGAGCCTGCCTGCCACGACAAAATGTTAAATGTCACACGTTAAATTTGCACTTTTCTGTAATTGCTTTTGTTAAAAAAAAAAAAAAAAAATTAAACGAAAGCACAGGGCTCCCGGTACACCGATATGCAGAGGGCTGGGATTGTACTACTGCCTGGATCCCAGGGCAGGTCGGCCTGTGTTTTACCTCTAACCGTTAGCACATGCTCCCTGATGCTGGGTCCTCTGCAAGCAGTGGAACCCAGAACATGCATGTTTGTGAAAATAAGCCAAGTTTCCCTAAGATCTAAGAGTCTTGTCTTTATGAAAGAATTAAAATAGGATTCTCTACATAGCCAGCTTCCCTTGTCTACCAGTAGAACTATGGAATATCTTAAACACTGTTGATCTAAGCACCTTTCAGAAGTATGTGCATATTGTATTTGCACAGGCCTTTGCCTTCAAAAAAAAACAAACAAACAAAACAAAACAAAAAACAAAAAGATATTCCGGATTTTGCTATTAGGATTCGTCCCTGTAACACACTTTGCTATTAGGATTCGTCCCTGTAACACACTTTGCTATTGGGATTCGTCCCTGTAACACACCTACAGAGAGTGAATTAATTGAGGACCTCAAAATCAACCAGGCCAAATCTTTTCCTTTTTAAAACATCACAATGTGCTTGGAATCACAGCTAGTTAGAATTCGACCTGGATGTTCAAGACTCCTAGTGTGGTCTCTCCCCTCACTACATTTCTCTGTGGACTTTTATGCACTGGAAATGGTTCCAGTTGTATTTCCTGAACCATCTTATTGAGGGATAGGGGTTCTGCGAATACACTGAGCGAGCAAATGATGCTCCTAAGCACAACCAACACCTATGTAGGGAGCAGGTTCTTTCTACTTGGGAGCCCTAACACCACTCCACTACGCGAGGAGCTCACCAGACTCAACCAAGGGCGCGTTCTGCAGAGGGCGGCTGCAGCCTCCGCTCTGGCTCGGCAGCGCCCCCTCCTGGCCTCCGGCGGCCTGGCACCTGATGTGTTACCGGCTTTCTCCAGGGACTAGAACATAGTCCCTCTAAAGGGATCTCAGCCTAAAGCGGATGTCAAACTTTATCTCCCCCCGCTTGCAGCCCGTACACACACACACACACACACACACACACACACACACACACACACACACACACACACACACAGAGCACCCTGACCCAGGGCCGTTTCTGCACCTGGAACCACGCACTTCTTCCGCAGCAGCACACTCCCGCCACCAGGCGCGACTGTCCCCTCCCTCTCCAGACGGGAGGGGGCAGGTTAACGCGGCCGCGCGCCCGCTGGGCAGGTTTTAGCCTCTTGGGGGCCTACAAGGGAAAGGGGATAGCTAATGTGTGCGGTGAGTGTGCAGATGACAAAATTTAGGGAGTGGAGAGTTTGCCCGTCCCTATCGCATCCGCTCGTGGGGACCCTCGGGGGCTGGGCACCACCAGGCCAGGGCAGCACGTTTCGCCCCTCCTCGGGCCAGGCGCGAGCGTCTACAGAACAAAGCCTGGAGTCCAGCCCCGGCCCCGGCCCACCGCGGCCGCCCCTCGCCCAGCTCCCGGCGGCAGGGCCCAATCCACGCGCGCTCTCTGGCCCCGCGGGGCCCTGGAAGCCGGGATACGCGGAGGTCCACGGGGTCATCGGCGTTCACAGCAGCCTCCTACACCAAGCGCACCACCCGGAGCCCCTCTGCACGAGCGCTGCTTATTGCTCTTTTCCCCAGCAGCCAGAGTCGTCACGGTAGCGCGGGAAGGGGCCTCGCAGGCCGGTCTGCAGCAGGTGCGGCCGGGAGCCGCAGGCCGCGCGGTAAATCGCTGTCTCTTAGCGGTCGTTGTTCTCACTCATCGCCCGCCGCCCCCACCACCAAGGCCTTTTTTCTTTCCGCCGCGCAGTTGCCATGGGTTACCAGAGCGGTTGCCATGGGTTACCGGACCGAGGCCGGCTGGCTCGCTACCTGCCGCCCAGTCGCCGCCGCCGGCAGAGCGGCCCGGGTGGGAGGTGGCGGGAGCGCGCGTGTGCGGGACGCGGCGCGGAGAATGCGCTCGGGCCGCGGAGGCGCTGCAGCCAACAGGCGGCCGAGGGTGCAGCCGCCGGAGCGCCACCGCCAGTGGGGTGGGGGGCAAAGCTATAAAGAAGGCCCAGAGGTAAGAAACTAGCAAAAACACAACCACAAGTTATGCCCGTGCTGTGCCTCTAGCAGCAAAGACAAGCGGTGTGGGCTTTTGGATGAATCTACACTTCTCGTCGGGGGAGAAAGGGTATTTTCCTCTTTAGCATAAGCCATTTGCATAGTGTCTTTAGACCAGAGTTTAAATTCAGGAGGAAACTGTAGCTTAATGGGTTTCTCTCTCTCTCTCTCTCTCTCTCTCTCTCTCTCTCTCTCTCTCTCTCTCCTCTCTCTCTCTCTTTTCCTCTATATCTTTTGAAAAGAAGTCTTTGGAATTTTGGAGAAAGAGAAAGGGTCATTAACTATCAGAGTTTGCGCAGCTAAAAAATTAGTGTCCAATGCACTGCTCATGATCTAGGAAAGTTTCCAGTAAGACTGAAGCGCAATTATGTGTGCTAAAAGGGACAATGGTGACTGGTTTGTAAGATGCATATGGCAAAGAATAGAACCAAAGTCCTTTGTATATATAGCAAATGTTAAAGAAATTGTTGCTTATTTACATCCTTCTGAAATTTTTGAACTCCACTCTATTAAAATTATTAATTTCTTACGACGTTTATTTGCAAAGAAAATTCTATACTTTGAATGTCAAATTGCAGTAACTAATTTCAGACAGTATTAGTTTTTGTCAGTATTTTGTATTTGAAAATGTGTTTATATATAATCAACTAAGAAAAGGTCTGTATTCCAAACAAAACCACAGAATTGTATTTAAATAAATTGTTTCCTTCATTGAAAAGATGTTGCGTTGTATTCATAGGATACCAGCTAATAATTTAAATATTAAGAGGAAGACTATTTAGAAACAGAATAAGCTTTGTTATTTTTGTTTTTTAAATGTTAAGAGGCCTCTAATGCAAAAGGGTCTTCTTTTACAGCTCAAATACTGAAAGCCTGATTTGTACCACAGTAGCTCAATAATAAGAAATCTTTAAGGCACCCAAAAAACACAAACCAAATTCAAAACAACATCCAGTTTGCTGTTGAATGTAACAGTGATTGTGGCCAGGCTAAATGAATTTGTTTAACTTCTTAATTGTCATAAAAGAAAATTTGTTCTTTTACTTTATACTGCATATCAGTTTTTTGTATTTAATTATTCAATAAAATGTGGACTAGGTTGAAGAACTGGTAAGATACTTAATATCTTAAGGGATAATATCTGCTTAAAAATAAATACTTGGTTTTCCCTAGTAATTTTCAAAACTTGAATTTTAACTAGAATTAAGTAACTTTCTTTCAAGAGAGACTTTATAAGAAGCCTAAGTAACAGGTTGTTGACTTTCACTGTTGACACCTTTGGGTTATACATAAATCTGGTTCTACAACAAAACACATAAATTGGCTTTATAGGTGAATAGTTTACCCTTTCAGAATTAGCCAGGGAAAATGCCATTTTGCTGTATTGTAATAATAAAGAATCCAGGATTACAATTCTTTACATTTAAGTCATATTAAAAATAGTGTTAAACATCTATTCTATTCAGGTTAATTACAAAAAGTAATTATTTTCTTTTTCCTAAAGAAAGCTTTATAAAAATATGCCAGAGAAAAATAAGAGCCGAAGCAAGAAAACCACTGGGACGGAAGTTCATCTAAATCTCTCAGCTGCAAAAAATCAGTTTTTAGAAGCCAGTGTGTAGACACCAAAATAACTGAACCAAGGCTAAAAAGCCTGAAATATGTACAACTATAGTGAATATCAAACCATGCTTTACCAAATTTCATCATCAAAAAATTCAAAAACACTGAGTTTTGGTCTAAGGCAGAATATATTCTCTTGTATAAAATAAGTGATCCCGCAAAGTTGATTTTTTTTCACATTTAATGTAAAAATGATGAACTCATGACATTTACACATCAAATATTAGGCATTACTTAATATTAATTTTGATGGCTATGATACATTATCTAAAAATAATATGACAATTGGTGGCACAGTATGTGTTTTTCAAAACAGCTGTAAAACAAATGTCAACTCAAATACATATTGCTGAAAGGATGAGGATCGCTCTTAAATGCCTGGATGGCACAAACTTTACATATTAGCATGGTAAGAAATTGCTAAATATTTTCTTTTCCTGTGTTAAAATAATAAGGATCTAAGACACATTAAATCAAAATATTTACCAAAATTTAATAATGTTTTAGACCAAAGAAAAAAGGACAAATTAAAGAAATCATTCTTATTCTGAATTTAAATTTTTAAGTGTTAGTTTTTAGTTTTGTTAGTTGTTTTTTCTGTTGGTTCTTTGAAACAAGCATTGTAAAGACTTTTTAATAATACAATAACTTTTAAATTCGTAGTGAAAATGAAAAGGTTGCTTTTTGTAGCAGCTCTGGCCACTCTCCAATTAGGCTGAGTAACATTTAATTAAAGCAACAAGTTATCCTAGTTATCTGAAAATATCTTTTTGTTAGTTTCACAGAAATACTTTGTACCATTCAACATGGAAGAAACTTGAGTAATTATCTCACAAAAATTCTGCCTTATCTGAAATCTGAAGTTCAAAACAGTTTATCTAAGATACCTTTGGGACACTAAAAAAAAAAAAAAATTTTATAAAATTATACTAGTCTTCAAGTGGATGCTTTAAAAGAAAGGGCTTTTTTAATGAATATTTCTGAAATTAGCAAGATGACATCCTTTTCTAAATTATAAGAATATTTATTGGTAAAATTAAATTTATTAATTTTTATAAGATCCTTCCTCTGATTTAAGTAATAAGTAACCACCACTGATACTGAAAGTTATCTAGTGATAAGAAATTGCACATTTAGTCGGAAAATAAATCATTAACCTGTAGTTCTAATTATGTGATAATGAAAACAAACGATTTGTCTCCAGAAACCATTTGGTGAAGCTGATTTTGGACAATGAAAATGTCTTTCTGAATCTGTATATTGCAATTATAAGTAATATTACTAGCACTATCTATGTTTTTTTCTAAGATGTAAACATTATTTTAATATGTCTCTACTCATAAGATACATTTCCATCTAAGCGTGAAACAGAATACTGGAAAGGTTAAATACTCTTAAAATAATTCAGTCAAACACCCAAAAGCATAGTGTTTTGCCAGTGCATGGGAGGTATCCACAGAATATCAGCCACATTATCTGAGAGAGGCAGTCTTGTCTATGCTGTTACTCTTCATAGTGGTTAATAACATATACACCGTTTACGGTAACACTGCCCCATTGATACAAGAAGAAATGCTGTATCTTGATTTTAAATGCTACTTATTTACCTATCTTTTTAAATTCAATAAAGCCAACTAGGTTTTTTAAAACATGTAAGTCATTTCATTTAAGGGCAAGATCTTGTTTACCAATAATGTCTGCCTATAAAGAATAGTATTAGATTCACAGGATTTTTAGCTTTACACAGAAGCTTACCTAAAATAAGACAACATAAAAATACCATTAATAAACAACCCAACATCTTTAAGAATTTAAATACCTAACATCATGACAGTGAGCTTTAGGTAAGAATATATTGTTACGAAGCTATCTTCTCTATGACTGGACATAATTTGCTGTTCCTAAGATAGTAACATTAGAATTATTTTTCAGGATTCCTGCGGAGCTGTATTTACTTTACATCCATGTGAACTGCTGTCATCACTACTGTGTCCAAGCCCAGAGGATGAACTGGAAAAGAAGAGAGGGGGAAAATAATAAAAAGAGGAAATTGGTTTTCACAACACACTCAAAGCCTGAGTAACAGAGGAGAACTTTAATTATCTCCAGTCACAAAGAGAGACAGGAAATTTGGACTTTTAATTAGCCATTTGGAGTGCAGTTGGGTATTTTTTTAGCTAGATAATTTAAATGCGAATAATTCAAGTCTGACTAAATGAAAGTCACATAATCAGAATGCAAATAATTGAATTTCTACTGCATTCATTAATTCAGTGTGGAGGTGTGTGTGAAGCCTACTATGATGAGCTGTCACAGCTCAATAAAATCTCAGTCAATTAATTTTTTCATTATCTTAGTATTACATCAACAAAAGAAGTGTGTACATATATCTATACACATGCATGTGTGCACTATGTGTTATATAAATACATATACATTAAATCAAAATGCAAGGAAATACCTTTCTGAATCATAATCTATATCATTTTCTTTTTTTCCTTCTTCATCTTCTTCAGGGAAACGTCTGTTCATCAAGGCAAACTTGTGAATTGCTTCTTCCACAGAGTACTTAGTCTGCCCTGAAACACAGGCCTCAATGTCTTCTGAATTCAGATGGCTCTGTAAGAAGAGGTGAAGGCTGCTATCTGAAAGCAAAAGTGCATTCTGTAGGACTCTATATATAAAAAAAAGGAAAAATAATTGGTGAACAGGATGGTCAATGATAGGGTGGAAGAAAGAAAAATCATTAGTAATGTACCACTGAAGTTAATTTCTCTACTGCGGGAAACTTTGCATCAATTATGGGCTCTGCCCATTAAGGGGAGGAAAGCATATGTTAACTTTTATTCAATTATTTGGAAATTTAGGTGGGTGAAAAAATGCAGCTAATAGTTAAGAACATCTGTTAAAAGAATAACTTCAAGGACATTTCTTCAATTTAACCATCTGTTATTACCATGTGGATTAATTATGGAAATATTTTGCTTATATAGTCATAGAAATTTATTCTACTTTAAAAAAAATTTACTGCCAACAGCATGTCAATTCAGTGATCTTTATGGGATAGGCTGTCATGAAACATCAAAACTTTCAACTGCTATTAAAAATTTTATGAAGAGATTGATATGCTTCTCAGCATAGTCTATATTTTAAAACTTTACAAGTACAGTTATATATTTAAGTGCATGTTTACAAAAGCTCATGAGAGAGATGGCTTTTTTTTAATACTTAAGGTTGACTAGAAACTTCTCCAAAATCTTCGGTGGCGCTGAATCTCTGGGTTGTCAAAATGAGCAACCAAATAAAATTGATCCCAGCCAACTTTACCATATACATAATTAAAATATGATAATTTGGTAATGAGCACATACTGCTCTTCCCACATTCAAGATCAAAGTTTACAAAGACAGAATAGATTTCAACTAGGGCATCAGAACTACATGGAAAATTAAAAATTATCCTGTAGTTTTTAATTTAAAATCTATAGATGCTCAAATTCATATCATCAGTGAATTTGTTTTCTCTGAAATTCACATCTTAGAATATGAAATCAAGTCAAAGTACACCTTTATATTTAAATAAAAACCGGTTTATCTTTTTAGCAAAGATGTTGACATATGATAATTTAGTCTCTACTAACAGTTCAATAATTACATAAGGGGAGACACTAAGACCAGATATAGGGGACAAAACTAAAACACTAAAACCCAAGTATAATTTTGTCCAACAAAAGATTTTTCCGATATAATGATCTATGAAAAATAGATCTTGTAGTTCAGACCAAATGAACCTTACCTTATATTCTGCTTGTTTAAATAAGTAATAAGGAAAGTAAATCTCCTTTGGCCATTAATATCGATTTAGTGAAAATCTTAAGGTGATTAGAATACCAAGTCCTTTTCTACAAAATAAAAGTTATTTCTTAAAGAAGGCAAACCTAGCTGTCCCTTTGCTTCAGCAGGTTTACAGTTTGAGTAAATATTCTTTACTGGTGTATTAAAAGGAAAAGGAAAACTTTTGTGATTTTTAAAAGGCAAAACCTCAAGCAAAGCAGCTAAATCCTTCCTTTTCCTTCTGTGTCCTCGGCCCTGGGTCCTCCCAGAAGATGACCATGTCACATGATAATGATGAATTTACCAAGTACAAGTAGCTAAGTACTAAATCCCTTTTACCACTCTTTGAGATTTATTTTCTACATTTACAAATGTTTACCATTCTTGTTTTAAATACTTCAGATAAAGAGAAGAGTTATAGAGCAACAGCCATTAATATGAATATGGATCGTAAAGTCTGTGAAGTCTGAGGAGTGTTTCCTGTGGCCTCTGTCAGTGGTTTCCTGCCTGCCCTAAGTACAGGGAACTGTTCATAGGATTGTACTCACTGCTTTGTTTCTGTTGGAAATGTGTTTTATTTTCTTTATAAAATAATGGGTAATCTTTAAAATTGATTTTAGATGGTTTGAGGCATTACACCACAAAAGTAATGAGCACTAATGCCAATGATATTGGACACAAATTCATTTTAGCTTTATTTCATGTCTGAAGCAATTCTACAGAGCCTTGAACTGCTCACGTACTGTTATTAACTTGCTAGGAACTTAACACATGGGTACAGCAAACAAAAGTGATCAGAGTCCAGGTTGATCGGGACCTCAAGGCTACTGTCCTTTTTCTTGAGCTATAATTCAATTTCCAATTTTACTGTACATTAGACTCATTATTTCCGAGTTTTCTTTTCTGCTCAATACTGCCATCTGGAGGACACACAGATGAAAAGAGAAAGGGCCAGGCCCACCCAGCTCACATTATCAAAGAGAGAGAAAGATGTGGCTGGGGAAGGAACATCTGAAGCCCCCTAGGCCTACAGTTCAAACCAGTGAGTGGGATAGGCACAGTTTTGGTTTTTGGAATGCCCTCTGTTTCTCTGTCTAAATTCATGCCACCATACTCCATGAGTATGAGTTATAAATAAGCAAAAATAATTTTAAATGTATTTATATGCTTTTAATTTTATAGTCAGATAGTTCATTCTGAAATTTAAAAATGAAAACATTTGAGAGTGTTTTCCCATCTGGTTAGGTGAGCATAATCAATTTATTTTGAGTACTATTTGGCTTACTATCAGAGAGGGCTGTGACTGCCACCATCATACTATTAAATCCTATTTTTTCTTAGTCATGTTTGTGTCATATTTTCCACAAACAAATCTAATAGCAGAAAATCAATTTCAAACTTAATATAAAGAGTACTCTGTAAAACAATCAACAAAATGTCATTTGCAGATTTAAAAAGTAAATGATTTCAAACCTTTATAAAAGGAATAAAAAATAGCCTACAGGATTTTAAAGGAATTTCTAAAAAGATATTTATAGTGCAGATCAGAAGTTATTCCTTTCCCCATAACAATTTCAGACTAAACAAAGCAAAATCTGTTTTTTCCTTGAATAGGAACCAGTTGAAAATCAGTTTTCCTCAATGTGATTTTATTAGATGTATTGTATGCTGGTTTAGCTGAGAACAATACATAGCTATGCAAAATCATTTCACCCTAACTAAGGATGTCCTGGATCTACTGAACTCAATACAGTGAGATATATATACACATCTGTATAGTACATGGAAGGTTAGCAGTCTGATGTAGAAAAAAAAATTGACTCAGCTTGTTTAGCTCTTAATATAAGAAAAAATAAAACCTACAAATCTTCATTGAAGACATTCATGATCTGTGCTATGGTGCCCTCTATTGAACACAAAGACATAAAAATCATGTGTGTGTAAAACTAGTTGTCATGTTTCAACAGTAGCCTCTTGTAAAAAAAAAAAAAAGAAAAAAAATTCCTAATCCCCCAAAAAAATATTTGAAGAAATACAAAACTGTGACATAAAAGTTTAAACTGTAGGGTCAATGTAATTGTATTAATGGGATGAATTCAGTAAAGAAAGGAAGCTGGCTCCCAGTCATGAATAAATCTGTTCAAACCTAAATTGAAAATCCCATTCAAACCTAAAAATTAGTAAGAATTTCATTTTTCATAATTGAAGACTTAGAGTATATTTTTTAGTCTGTAACTTTCTTTTCATAACTATTAGAAGTGACTTTAAATTTATAATTACTCCAGAGCAAGAATACAAAAAGGAGATTATAGTCAAGACTGAAGCAAAATGAATATATTTGAATATATATCTCACAATCATACCAAATGTAGTCAGCATTTAAGAGTACTGCTCATTTTAAATTTGCCAGGTCCTGGGATTCGTATAGTACCTCCACCTTTCCTATAATTTCTTTTACTATAAAACTGAGATAATACCCAACTCCTAAGATTTTTGTAAGTACTGAGATTAAAACATGTAAAATGCCAAACATGTAGAAAGTGTTCGATAAATGGTAGAAATTATTCTTATTTGGCACCTAGTCAGAGAAACAATGTTCTAATTCCTCTACAAAGATCAGTGCTTTCTTATTAAATACGTAACATTTCCAAATGACCTTAAAGAAAAATAGGTGTATATACACATATACAAAGACATTGTGGTCTCAAAAGATTTGAACATATTTAGTGCTTCCAGTTCATAACTTCAAAACTTACATGAAAACCAGGCTTTAAAAATGCATGCTAAAACCCTACATACAATGCTGTGGTTCCTAAAATTCCTCTACAAACAAGGTGCAGGCTATTGATGGCTTGCCCTACTTAAGAGGTAACCAATGGGGCCTCAGAGGATGTCAAGCTGGGGCCACAACACACAAGGTACACATCACATCCAATTTCCCAAAGTGAACCTGGGTTGGGTGAGGGAAGGGGGCACCAGGGCAAAGACATGGAGGGTGCTACCTTACACAATTCGGGAAAGCGCAGATCTGTAGGACACAAAAGGGAGGCTGGGGCACAGAGCTCAGGTGAGGCCTGAAGCCAGCCCTGTGGTGTCTGACTCCTCACTTCCTTCAGGTTTAGGCTGTATAGAAGCCCCAGCTTTCATTTTTTTAAATGAAATCTTAGCTTGGAGACAAATGTTCACATACCCCAGTGGAAAAAATGATATCACGAGAACCCCCTGCTGATTCCATGATTTGACAATCCAATTAAATGACAATCCAGATTCTGTGTTAATGAGTCTAGCCCTTGAGATGTACACAGTGCTTCCCACTAGAATGGAAGCATCAAGAGGACAAGGACTTTCATTCTGTGCAGTCCTATGTCTGTGGCACACATCCTGGTCCAAAGCATACACTTTATAAACATCTGCTGAATGAAGGATTGCTGCATGGTTTTTGGAGATTTTTTCAAGTCCTCTTCATCTGTAGGACACAACCACCCAGTAAGGCTGGCTATGTGTGGATAATATTATCCCAATCTATAGCAAACGAAGGCTTAAAAGGAATGAAGTGACTATTACAAGGGCATGCAGCTGGGGAAAAAAAACAGGAACCATGATTATGAGAGACCTAGAGCCCGCTCCTTGAGTACCTGAACCAGGACACTTTCTACCATAACGTCTGCATCAAATACAACCAGCAAACAGTCAAGCCATGCACTGTGCAAAAATAACCTGGCACAAGCATAACCCCACTACGCTGAATGACACTCACTGGGGGTCATTAATTTTGGTAGATCAACTGTGGATAGAAAGGTTGTGTTCAAAACAATGAAGTAATTCCTGGTAAAAAACACATGCCCTGAGCTTAACTAACAATATAATTCAGAGGCACATGCTGTCTTCCGACCTGAAGTAAGACTTCTCTACAGAAGACAAGCTGCCACAGCTCCCCAGGACAACATCTATACTGGAGTGACAGGCAACTCTGTAGAATCGGGTGGCAGGGACCACATCTCAAGAGAGAGGCCATCAGCCACCTGGGCCTCATAGAGACAATTAAAATCAGAGCTCTCCTTTAGGGGAAAGGGCAGGAAAAACTTGGCCAAGTCTCTGTCCTGCCATGCCTGTGATACCCCCCAAAAATACAATGAAATGTTTTTGGAGGACTTGGCTCTGCTCATCAGCTCTTCCGGTCTCTTGCCATTTGTATTCCTCTGGCTTCTCTTCCTTTGCCCACTCTCCTTCAATTTATAATCTTGGATTTTTCTGCATGTCTCTAGGACACCTTCAAAGGAAAGGCACTATGTCAATCTAATAAATATAAATATTCATGTGCATACTTAATACCCAAACCCTTTATGGGAGAGCCAAATGGGGAGGAGGGAGTATATTATTTCAGGCTAGATCTAAGGTCCTATTTAGTGAACCCCAAAGGTGATGACTGCTCCTGAAACTAGTAGAAAAAGAATGAGCGTCTGGGAGATTGGGCTCCGTCACTAACTAGTAGTCACATGACTCAGCCTGTTTCCCCAGCTACAAAATTGGAAATTAGAAAAGCAAAAGCTGTCTCGTGTCCAAGTGCATTAAGATAACAACAGCCAACACAAAGATAGCACACATTCTATGCCAGACACTGTCATGAGTGCTTTACAGTCAATAACTCATTTAATCTCTCAACAGCCCTACGAGGTAGGTACTATGACTACCCCATTTTATAGATGGGAAGACACAGTCAGAGGTGGTAAATTATCTGCCCAAGTTCCCAGCTATTAAGCGGTAGAGCCAGGTAGCCTGGCCTCAGTGCAAATCAACGTGCTACATGGCCTCTAGCACTCTGGGTATTCTAGCATTTCAAAGAGTGGAGGGAGGAAAATCACCGGTACTGTGAACTCCAGCAGCTTTAACTGCAGTACCCAGCATCGCAGAGCAATCCGGAGTTAGTAACTCACTGAGACTGCTCACTTGCCACCAAATACTCCTTTATAAACATTCCCTCCAACGGTCAGAGTTAAACCATTAGAGGAACCCAGAGGATATTAGCAGCCCTTCATAGAGCTAATTTTGGTCTATAAATTCTAAGCATTGTAAACAAAGACAGTTTTTAAGAAGTGCCTTTTGGGCCAGTGGCTCATGCTTGTAATCCCAGCACTTTGGGAGGCCAAGGCAGGTGTATCACATGAAGTCAGGGGTTCAAGTCCAGCCTGACCAAAATGGAGAAACCCTATCACTACTAAACTACAAAAAAATTACCTGGGCATGGTGGCATATGCCTGTAATCCCAGCTACTAGGGAAGCTGGGGCAGGAGAATCACTAGAACCCAGGAGGTGGAGGTTGCGGTGAGCCAAGATCAAGCCACTGCACTCCAGCCTGGGCAACAAGATCAAAACTCCATATCAAAAAAAAAAGCACCTTCTGATAATTAGGCATATTTGTTTCCTGACAAATTTTTGCTTTTGTCAGGTAAACTCCCGCATAATTTGAATCTGCTTGACAGCTTAAGGGACCAAGTATTTGTTATCTACTTCAATTCATTCATTGTTTTCTTTCTAGAAGACTTGGTCCCAAATATGTACCATATAATGTGAACCACAAGATGGTGCTCTAATATAGGAAATGGATCACTGTGTTTCACTCTAGTGCATATTATTTGCATTTCAGAAACAGGCACATTCTTCCCCACAGGATTATGCAGCTCTTGCAAAGCACTTGCTCACACTCCTTGTCTGGCCACAGAAGTTTCTGGACACTCACTTTCTGAGGAAATCTTCCAGACCCTGGCGACGCTGATCCACATGTTGGCGATTGTTCATGTTGAAAAATAGGTTTTTAGATGGAAGTTCTGGCAGTTGTCTTAGGAGAAAGAAAAAACATTTTTTTTAATGATTAATTCAAGGTGCTTCTATTATAAAAATCCCTCAAAGTGAAGGCAAATTATGTATGATTATTATCACACAGTTATTCTATAATTATGATTATACATTATATAGTTATATAATAAGGGTATGAGGAAACCAGTTAGCTTAAGGAAAACCCATCTTTAAACATTTATGAGGCCTTTCATGGCCTATAATCATCAACATTGGTGAAATTTAAGTGATGGATTTTAAATTCAGATGCAGTAGCTAAAAAACTAAAGCTACATATATTGTAATCAAGGCAAAAGCCTATAAAAATCCTTCGTATCTCATGCATCTTAATGAACATCAATTTTAAACATTAAATATAATGAAAAAGTCTCCTCAAAATACTCTAAATCACTTACACCAGCAATGCATTACTTTGGAGTCTCTGCCTCAGCCACACAAATTCTCTATATCTTCTTCGTACACAGGATGTTTTCATAGTAAAACACATGCTATTAGTCTGTACAGAAAAAGTAGAAAGATATGAGTCTTATCTGAGAAAAAATGTATTCCTCGTATCTATAATTCACAATATGATCCCAGTATTCATTTTAAATAGGATTTAAATCACCAAACTTATATTTATGCCGGCAGTCTGAAATCTTGCATATAACCCAGGAACGTAACAGCCCTGAAGACAGCCGGGATGATGGGAATGAGCAGTGCTGCCCCAGGGCGAGGTATGACCTGGGTCCTAAAGGAGTCGCCTACTCACCCACCTATGAGCAGTGCTTTCAAGAACAAATCATAAAAAATAAATCCTAACATATAAATGACAGGGAGGAGCTCAGGTTCATCCGCTGCACTTTACGGCCATCCATGTAAGCTGGAGGAGCCTTTGGGGCTTAGAGACACCTCCTTGCAGTCCTTTATGAGATATTGCAGAAACCTTCATCTCCTTGACATGGCTACCCTGCAGATCACACAAATCACCAGGAATCCTGAAATCACTTTTAAACTAGAGAACAGCCTTCCCTTCTTTACTGGATGTGAGAGGGAGCATGTCCAGGCCAGAGAGTGGCTGTGGTGCGTGGAGATAAGCATCTGGCACAGAGGACAGGCCAGCCAAAATTCCAGTCCTGGCTCTGCTACAGGGAAGTCACTCAGACTTCAGTTTCCTGAGTGCTAAAATGGGATGAACTAGCACATATCTAATTCACACGTTTGTTGTGAGGCTTAATAATAAGCACTTGGCCAATGTTATCTATTAATATGATTATTAGTTACTAAGTGTTGGTTTCCTTCTATCTACCCTAAGGCAGACTTGGAAAAAGCCACTTAAAGTGTCCACATGCTAAGCTCAGCCACAATGCCTCTACTTTGGGCAAATATAAGACAAAAGTAAATATTCTCCTTCAAGTAAAACAAGAAACTAGCAAATATTTGTTTCTTCTGGTTTTTGAAAATACAAATATTTCTATTCTCTGTATTTATTTCAAAATCTGATTTTCTAATCTTTACTAAATGAGAAACAATTTTTTACCCCCAAGATCAGTACTACGTCAAAAATTACTATTCTACCACTTAATTCGCCCAGCAATTGTTTTCCTTGGGAAATCTAATTATGTGTTTTTGTTTTTGTTTTGAGATGGAGTTTCACTCTTGTTGCCAAGGCTGGAGTGCAATGGTGCAATCTCGGTTCACGGCAACCTCCGCCTCCAGGGTTCAAGCAATTCTCCTGCCTCAGCCTCCCAAGTAGCTGGGATTACAGGCATGTGCCATCACGTCCAGCTAATTTTGTATTTTTAGTAGAGACAAGGTTTCTCCTTGTTAGGCTGGTCTCGAACTCCCGACTTCAGGTGATTTGCCCACCTCAGCCTCCCCAAGTGCTAGGATTACAGGTGTGAGCCACTGCACCCAGCCACATTAGTTCTTAAACTGTTCTCATGAAATATATGACACGGTTTCTGGTATTCTCATGCTTCATAAAGTTCAGAAAACTTCAGAATGTAGACAGGTTAAGAGGCTCACCCGCAAGGTACCCACTGGTCTAAATCTCACTATCTTTAACAATATAGCAGCAAAACCCACTGGAAGGAGTTTGTGGCAGATAACATTCTGTGGGTGGACTTAGAGCTCACTGGGGCCTCACTCTAATGTGCTCTTTGGGGACTAGGCTAGCAGACCATGTTATACCAGAACTAGTGTCCTAAGGAGGCTTGAGCAGGTATCTTCCCAGGACCCTCTCCCTAAAGAATCCCAGACCACTTGGGACTCCTGACATCTCAGACACAGACTGGGTCAATTCAAATTCCCTTTAATTTTTCTGCTTACAACCTCCATGGCTGTCAATAACTAAAAATCCACCTGGTACCTACACCAGACTAAGGTTCATCCACAAGTCCTTCATCTGCAGGGAAGGTTCAGGGAAATATTTATGATGGCTACTCAGCTCTAGGGTCTACTAGTTTAAAATTCCAAGTAAATGTTAAGATTCCAGAGTTGCATGACATCATCTCCCAAAGATTCTCTACCCACAAAGCTCTATGGGTGTAACATCTAAGAGGAGCCAACCAGAACGCTCTAGCTCTGCCATCCACTTTTAATTGTATGACAGGTGGAAGTCTCTTCAAGATTAGAAGATACTGAGTTCACTAACTGATTAAGTTCCTCTAAATCTATTTGCTTGTTTTTGCTGTCCACTAAGCCCAGGCTTACCCATTGTCAATTTATTAGCATTTCAGAGAAGTGCCAGAACAGCATCAAATAATATTTGTGGAACCCATTATTTCTGGCTCCAGGTGGAGATTTCTGAATTTACATCAGGCTATTTGTAGAGCAGAGTAGAATCTATACCTTCATTACCTCCTGGGAATAATTAAATTTCATGCCTATCATGAAATGTGTGATAAGGATGCACAATTGTTTTTGAGAGAAAGTTAGAAGGCAACTAAAAATTTTTCATTTTACTTCAAATGCTTATTCTCATATAGTCATAATTTTCCACACAGAATGCAACTCTAGTGTGAGCTTATGAGTAAAACCAAAACAGAATCAAAATACGTGGCATATCCTGGAATGGCTTTACAACACAATCAAAAAAGCAGTTCTGAGTTTTTCCTTTATTTTCTAAGTTTGGGAAACTTCAAAGAAAAAAGGGAAGAAGAGAGAATTTTTAAAAAGGAAAAGTTTTGTGGCTAGTGTTTGGGTGTCCAATGTACCAAGTTAGCTATTTACAATGGAAGGATTAAATGATGGCTAAATTTTACTTTACTTGTGCTATTCAGTCATAGATATAATCTGGGCCAATTTCTATGCTCCTGAGTTGAAGTAATTTAGTTTGCATCTGATATGCAAAGAGTACTATCCTCAAAATCAGGGGCCAATAAACTATAGCCCAAAGGCCAAATCTGGTCTGATATCTGACTTTGCAGATAAAGTTTTATTGGAACACAATTATGATCATGTATGCGTTGTCTGCGGCTGCTTTCCACCTGCAACAGCAGAAATGAATAGTTTTGACAGGAACTGTATGACCCAAGAACTGAAGATATTTACTACCTTTACAGAAAAAGTTTGCTTACCCTTGTTTAAGATGATCCCCGAAGGCCACACATCACACAACATTGTTCAAGATATTGTGACACAGTAGGACCCAAGCAAGGCACATCATTTCTAGTTGCTTACTCATTACATTAATTACTCAGATTCTAGACAAATTAATCACAATAATTGCACACATCCATTTCCCACCTTCTGATTCTATATGTAAAATACCACACATCTATTTTCCAAAAAACTCTATATCCTTTCAAACTTCAACATTATCAGGCATTGTATTATCCAGAAATATGCTATAGCAGATCATAAGAAATACTATTAATGAGCTATAAGTACTCTTTACCCATGCATTTTAGATGCATTCACATCTTTATATGTGAAGGCATAAACATTAAAATATTAATATTAACAAAGGAACAATAAAGGATTCAAATAAATAATTTTTCAACTTTAGGAACCATCTTACTATTTCATGTAAGATAAAACATTAGTTGTAATCATTCAAATTCAGGTCTTTGAATTAGAAAAACTTTTACAACTGTCACCTTTAAGTATTCCATAAAATGTATCCCATAAAAGTCCCTCAAAATTATACTCTTTCTACTGACTACTGACTACATACTTACATGAATACATATCTCATAGTCAATATAAGAATGCCAGAAGTCCTCCTTCTGAATCCTAGGATCTCGAACCCAGACACTTACAAACTCCTGTAGTGGCATCATAAACAAAGAAATATGTGTCAGAACTGCAAGTAGGACTGGAAATAACTGAGACAAACGACTGCACTAAAACAAAACTGAAATGAGCTTTAACCAATGTGGTACTTGTAATCCTTTCAAAAACAAGAAGTAAAGTTAATGAATCAGGAACCACGAGCAAATCCAGAAAACATTTTTGCCACATAATGGAATTTTTTAAATAATGCAAAACTGAGGTGGGCGCACTTCTGGATAGTTTTACAGGCTATCTGAAGACAAAGTATACTGCACAATTGATTTTTAATTTTTAATCACAAAATATTGGTTCAGGTTTTTTTTTAATTAAAAAAGTGATCATTTCTTACTTTTGTCATCTCTCCAAATTGAAACTATGGGCCCATCTGAATAAGCTGCTTCCTAGGACACAAATAAGAAAGGGCACCAGGCCAAGCATGGTGGCTCACACCTGTAATCCCAGCACTTTGGAATGATCTCTTGAGCCAGGAGTTTGAGACCAGCCTGGGCAACATGGCAAAACTCCATCTCTACAAAAAAAAAATTAGCCAGGCGCAGTGGTGTGTGCCTGTAGTCCCAGCTACTCAGGAGACTGAGGAGGGTAGATCACTTGAGCCCAGGAGGTGAAGGCTGCAGTGAGCCTTGATTGTGCCACTGCCCTCCAGCCTGGGCAAAACAGAAGACCCTGTTTCGAAAGAAAAAAAAGAAAAAGAAAATATACCAAAGGTCATGGGAAAAGTAAGCAAAGAGGGTTGAAGTTGACTTTGTGCATGCAACCCAGCTGCATGAGAATAAGCAGTAATAACTTATTAATAGAAAGATGAACACCTCCTTTTACATACTATTTTATTTTTAAAATACATTTCCCATACATTAAATCATTTCATCTTCATAATATCTTTGTGTTACATGTAAAAGTTAGAGTTATTAAAAATCATATAGAGTAGATAATTTTGTTCTTTTATAAAGATAAGAATAGGAAACATGGGGTAAAATTTAAAACAATACTTTTCAAGAGGTGCTCTTTACTAAATAGGTTTCGTTTAAAAATATGAAAATGTACAGCAAAAAAGTATTATGTTTCACACAATAAGTTTTTAAGTGTAACTTATTTACTCAGTGATCATAAATTTGCTGAGTTTGACTTTACATAATACAGCTCTTTGATAAGATTGGGACTTCAAGACTGGCATTCAGGCATTTCTGACTGCTTCCTGGGGCACATCTGAGAGGCAGGCTATGAACGCTCAAGAGCAGAAGTAAAAGAGAGATTGGGGGCTTTCTGGACAAAGCACCTCCATTGTGTCAGACAGATAATTAAATAAGACTCTTCATTACAGACGATTTTTTTTTAATCTAAAAAATACACCACATTCTTTGAAAGTAACTTTTGCCACCTATCAAGTTTCACCTTCTAGGGCAACATACACTTTTCCTTGCACTAGAGACTTCTGTCCCACTGCTTGTCTTCAGTAGACAGGGAGTATGAATTACTGTTCCAAAAAGTCTTATTTTAAAATATTTCCATTATGTATTTTTAAAATCATTTAGGGGACAGATTAAGAACAAGATAGGCTAGGCACAGTGGCTCACGCCTGTAATCCCAGCACTTTGGGAGGCCCAGGCGGGTGGATCACCTGAGCTCAGGAATTCCAGACCAGTCTGGCCAACATGGTAAAACGCTGTTTCTACTAAAAATACAAAAATCAGCCGGGCATGGTAGCAGGCGCCTGTAATCTCACCTACTTGGGAGATTGAGGCAGGAGAATTGCTGGAACTCGGGAGGCAGAGGTTGCAGTGAGCAGAGATGGTGCCATTGCACTCCAGCCCAGGCCGACAACAGCAAGACTCAAGAAAAAAAAAAAAAAAGAACACGACAACAACATAGTGATGCTCTAAATGCTTTAGCCATTATTTCTTTTCTTTTTTCTGTTTTTTGAGATAGGGTCTCACCCTGGCACCCAGGCTGGAGTGCAGTCGTGCACTCTCAGCTCACTGCAGCGTCAAACTTTAGGGCTAAAGTGATCCTCTTACCTAAACTAACCCTGCTCCCAGCAGCTGGACTACAGGCAGGTGCCACCATGCCCAGTTAATTTTTTAACTTTTTATAGAGACAAAATCTCGCTATGTTGCCCAGGCTGATTCCGAACTCCTAGGCTCAAGCAACCCTCCTGCCTCAGCCTCCCAAAGTGCTGGGATTATAGGCATGAGCCACTGAGCCCTGGCCATTATTATTTCTTCCTATTTCCTTTTTTTTAAATACACATTAAGAGACAACCATTGTTTCTTAAAACACATTCTAAATTACAAGAGGAAATTAAAAAAAATTTTAAACCAAAGTATCCATAATAGCCCCTAACCACAATATGATATGGCACATTCTGCATGGAAACAGAAGCAAAAATCTAGGTACTCTGCTCTTGGTCTATGCTTTTCACCTCCATCTCTTGTCACTGTGTAGGCGTGTGTGTCTCTTAAATTCATTTTCCTATAGTACTTTTCACATACCCACTGTTCTTGGAATGAATGATCAATCATTTAAAATGAAAAATTCATTTTAATTTCACAGTGGCCCAATGCCAAGGCCTATGAATGAATCAATAAACAGAAGGACAAATAGAAATAGGAGAGAAGCACAAGTCCATATATATATATATACACACACACATATGTATATACACATATATATATACACACATATATATACATATATGTATATATACACACACATATATATACATATATACATATGTACACGTGTGTGTGTGCATGTGCATGTGTATATATATATTTTGTTGTTGTTGTTTGTTTGTTTTAGACAGGGTCTCACTCCATCACCTAGGCTGGAGTACAGTGACACAATCTTGGCTCAATGCAACCTCCACCTGCAGTGTTCAAGCAATTCTCCTGCCTCAGCCTCCCGAATAGCTGGGACTACAGGTGCATCTCACCACCACACCCAGCTAATTTTTGTATTTTTTTTTTTAATAGAAACAGAGTCTCACTTCACGTTGCCCAGGCTGGTCTTGAACTCCTGACCTCAAGTGATTTGCCTATCTTGGCCTCCCAAAGTGCTGGGATTACAGGCGTCAGCCACCACGCCCAGACAAAAATAATATATTAAAAACCACACTTTAACACTACACTGGTACAAGGGTGAATATATTAATATTACACAGTAAAACCTTTTCTTATCCTGAAAGTTCATTTTATTATTCTGATGTTAAAAGCAATTAAATCAGGGTATTAAATATAAGGTGGAAAGAAATAAATAAAAGGAATTAAAATATTTTCATGGGGTCAGGTGTGGTTGCTCACGCCTGTAATCCCACCACTTTGGGAGGCTGAGCCAGGAGGATCACATGAGGTCAAGGGTTCGAGACCAGCCTGGCCAATGTGATGAAACCATGTCTCTACTAAAAATGCAAAAATTAGCCAGATGTGGTGGCAGGTGCCTGTAATCCCAGCTACTCAGGAGGCTGAGGCAGGAAAATCACTGGAACCTGGGAGGCAGAGGTTGCGGTGAGCCAAGATCACTGCACTACAGCCTAGGCAACAGAACAAGACTCCACCTCAAAAAAAAGAGAAAGAAGACATTTTCATGGGCCCCTAAAAGTAGTATGGCCCTGGGCAATGGCTCTAACAGAGAAGCCGGCCCTGCCTTCACTGTGGTTAAAGGAGGATGTTGACAACAGAGGACCAAGTCATCCTGCACCCTTTTCACAGAGACAACGCGGACAGCTCCCGGTCATCAGGTCACCTGATAGCCACATTCCCTCAGAATGTGGTGGCAGCTTCACTTTTTCACTTAAGAGGCAGAAGTTCTTGGATATACCAAAAAGGGAGATTATTTCCAACAGCTCAGTGTTCCACATTAACAGAAGAAGACATGCACCCATTACTGATAGAGCGAGGCTTCACGCAGATTAAATAAAACAAAAAGAAAACACGTTTGTCAATTTGCCACAAATCTGTTGTTGAAAAAAAGAATTGCTTTGGCATTATCTTTTAGGTAAAAAGATAAAACATTTGACTAAAAGGGAAGGGGATGTTGAATACATATTCTAAAACCATACTGGAAACAAATATATCTTCAAAGAACACAGCAATGCATTTTAAATGCACTCAAAATTCAATGCAGCACTAAGATTCCACATATTTTTTCATTCCTGAAAATCTTTAACTTGGTGTGCTAAATATCACTATTCTCTTGTGGATGGCAAACTTTTCTTCCTTTTCTCCTCCCTGAAACATTTCTGTGCCCCTGAGAGCATCCCAGGCTATTGTTCTTTGCATCCTATTACAATTCTAGGGTGACCTCATCCAAACACATTCAACCCCCTCGAATGAGTTGATGGTCCCCATCCAAAGCTCCATCCCAGTTCAGGCACCTCTCCCATGGATCCAACCTCTAGCCTGGTCCACCTAGAAGTCCCCTGAGCATGCTGTGCCCATTCCCTTCCCACATCATTCTGCTTCCCTTCTCAGTGAAAAGCATCTCCCACCAACCTCAGCGAGAAACCCAGTGCCCCCAAACTTCTGTGTTTGACTCATTTCTCAAATTCACAAAGACCAAGTCCTTCAGAGTCGTTCTCCTTGGAACCACCAACAACTATTCCCTCTGCTGTTCCCTGGGTTTACGGACTTCTTTCCCAACATTAATGCAAGAACTGCTAATTTATCTCTGGGCCCACATCCAATGCATTCCCCACATGAAGACAAGAATGGCTCCAAAACACGTAACTGATGACGCTGCTTTCCTCCTGAAAATCCTTCAAAGCCTGCCCCATAACCTTCAAGATCAAGTCCAAACTCCTCAGCTAGTACAATACAGCCTTTCACGATTTTCACTCTGTTTATCTTCAAAGACTAAGTGTAGGTCCCCATATGCAACATGCCACTTCACACATCCACGCCTTTGACCAAGCTGTTCTCTTTGCCTGGATTGCTGGGCCACCCTACTGCCCTTTTTAATTTTTTTTTTAATCTTCTCTTTTCCTCTACTACTTTTTGCTAACTCCAATTCATTTTTCAAATGCAATTTGGTCACCACTTTTCCTGGGAATCCTTCTCAGACCTACCGTGCTGTACTGTAATTACCTGCAGGCCTCCTCTAACAGGCGCTAAGCTCCTGTAGGGCAGCTTAGGCTGTCTTGTAAGACTTGAATGCCTGATACATCCAATGCATTCTATTAGTATCATTTAATGAATAAATAAATGCCTGCAGGAATAAACAAACTGCCTTCAGGGAAAGAAGATCAAACTTCACTTGAAATTAAAACATCATCTACTTGGATTCTTGGACTCCATGAATTAATGATAAGTTATTTAGCAGCTGGTCTAAAGTTTATCTTAATTTAACAAACCCCTTCCTCTAAGGATGTGCCAATTAACAGCATAAGGATACAAGAGCAATATTTAAGATCTGGGAAAATAAACTGTCTTCCAGCACCCGGAAGAACTCCAGAAGCACCTATTTACATAGAAATAATTTAAAATCCTTCTGATAGCTTCAATAACCTAGTCCCCCAAGACTTACACCAGGCAACAATTTGTTAGCCTAGTTGGAGTTAAAATATGTACTTGAAAGTAATAAAAGTACATTTATTTTAAAATATTCTATAATTCACATGGGTCTCCCCCTCCCCCACTCTGCAATTAGCAGGAATTAGTGAAGTTTCACCATACTCTCAGCTACAAATAGCACACCCAGGAAGCCAAGGTTCACCTCTAATCTCTTAATTAGACGCATCCCTCACGACACTGCCTGCCATCCTTCAAGGGAATGTTGACAGGCTGTCAGCCACAGAGGACAGTTCCACAGCCCCTTACCTAGAATCATATGGATTTCCTAGGAAAATTGCTTCAGCAGCTGCAGTTAGTCTATTTAATAACATTATTAAACACTTTAATGACTTCTTGGGCCTAATGACTATATGCAGTATGAAAAAGCCAGGAAGAGTGGAATTAAAAATTTAGACTAACTGTCCCTACTGTTCTCCATGTGAAAAGACTTCTAAAGAAAGACAGACTCCTAGACTCTTTGAAGATCTAATTCCTGTATTCTCCTAAGATAATCACCCTTTGATTTCAATGTACCCTGTTTTTCCCCCATTCCGGCTTGACCATAATCCACTTCTACCCTGTCCTTTTTTTCTTAGCCCGTACATGAAATGAAACTATAATAAAAATAACTGTATTGTATTTATACAAGGGCACTTGACATGTGGCAGGTATTGCACTGTTTCACAAATGTTTTCCTTCAATCTTTCCAACAACCCTCAGAGCTCAATATATTCTTATCCTACTTTCCAAATTTTAAAAATGAGGCTTCTAAAGCTTAAGCAACTTGCCCAAAGTCAATGACCAGGCTGAGCCAGGCTTCAAACTCAGATCTGTCTTGTCTCAAAGACTGTACTCTCAAACATGTTCTATCTAGCAATTTTTATAGCAATAATAAATATTAGGCAATTTCCAATTTTACTGTAATTGCATTGTTTTGGACGTGGAAGTTTTTTCCGCTTTTATTAGCTAAAATACCAGTTCAAACAACATGCTCTTTTCAAACTCTGTCCTTATGGGTTCTTAAAGCTTTGTATTTCATTTTTGCATTTCTAGCACCAAGCATGGTACTAGCACACAGTAAGTGCATATTAAATGTTTCAGAATTAAACAACTGGTTACAAGTAAGATTTTTTAAAAGGCAGAGGTTCTCTATACTGAAAATCATAAGATGCTATTGAAAGAAATCAAAGCAGAGACTACTATGTTCATAAATTGGAAGACTCAACATAGTAAAGAGATAAATTCTCCCCCAATTGATCTGTAAGTTTAACATAATTCCTATCAAAAAAATCTCAGCAAGAATTTTTTAAAGACACAGATGGGCTTATATTAAAATTTATATAGAAAAGGAAAGGTCTTAGAATAGCCAAAAAATTTCTGAAAAAGAATAAAGTGGGAGGAAGCCTTCTTCCCAATGTTAAGACACAGTTGATCAGTGAAATGCAGAACAGAAAACCCAGAGACAGACCAACACAAATATGCTCATTTGACAAAGGCGCAAAAAAAAAAAAAATTCAGTGGAGAAGAAAAAGCCTCTCAACAAACGATTATGCAGCAACTGGACATCCATAGGTCAAGAGATGAACCTCAACCTAAAGCTTGCACCTTATACAAAACCCAACACTAAATAAACCACAGATGTAAATGTCAAACATAAAGCATCAGAGAAAACGTTTAGAAAAAAAAATTCAGAGAAAACCGTTCAGTCTAGTACTAGGAGAAGAGTGCTTAGACTTGATCTCAAAAAGGCAATCCACAGAAGGATAATCAATTAAGCTTCATCAAACTAAAAATCTTTGCTCTGCAAAAGACACCATGAATAAGGTTAAAAAAAAAGCACATTACAAATTGGAAGAAATATTTGCAAATTACACATCCCACAAAGGACTTGCATTTAGAATATATATATATATATATTTAAATAACCTCTTAGACCGATGAGGTGGCTTTCTCTTGTAATCCCAGCACTTTGGGAGGCCAAGGTGGGAGTATCCCTTGAGCTCAGGAGTTCAAGACCAGCCTGGGCAACATGGTGAAACCCCATCTCTATGAAACATTTAAAAATTATTTAAAAATTAGCTGAGTGGAGTGGCTTGTACTTGTAGTCCCAGCTACTCAGGAAGCTGAGGTGGGACTCAATTGCTTGAGCCTGGTGGGTGGGTGGGAGGTTGCAGTGAGCCGAGATCACGCCACTGCACTCCAGCCTCAGCAACAGACAGACCCTGTCTCAAAATAAACTCATTCACTCACTCTAAAAACTCAATATTTAAAAAACAGAATTCAATTTAGAATACAGGCAAAAGACATGAAGACACATTTCACCCAAAGAGGGCATACAGACGGCAAAAATCATGTGGAAAGATGTTTAATATCATTAAACACCAGGAAAATACAAATTAACCCCACGGTGATATAGCATACATACCTATTACAGTTTCTATGAGGATCCACACTATTTTTTATTTTAGCCATTGTGATAGATGTGTTTTTAAAATTTCCCATCATAGCCTAGCTTGAATCTTTGTAGCAGAGTAAAAATGAGTAGGTGTTAACTGTAAAAATATTTACTTAGATTACAGAAATATCACAAAAGACAGAAGCTAATAAAGCAGAATGTCTAGGTGTTAAGTGAATATTAATTTTTCATAGCTTTGATGAGAATTTTCTATCATAAAAATGTAAACTTGTCTCAGTTTGTTCTTCCTTCTTGGGACATTTTTTTTCTACTTCAAAGTAGTGCTTTAAAGATTCATGTATTTAAACTGGAGACTCATTCGTTCATTCATTCATTCACTTAAAATATATTGTGCACCAACAATGCACTAGGTACTTTTCTATACAACTAATGATTATAGAATTTACCAATGTCTTAATCACCAGAGTGCTATTCAGGACCCCCATATAACAATCTCACAACTAAAATCTGGCATATTTTACATGCTATATTCTTTACAAATAACAATGGAAAGGCAGAATGAATATATCAAATAACCTTCCTTTATTTCCTAAAACAGCTGTAACAAATAACTTAAAAGACATATGACAAGTGATATTACTTGCCACTCTATAGCATGGAGTATGTTTAAATACCATCCTCTGGTGGTACTGAATGATGATTTTTTGAAAAGCTTTTTATTACTTCAGGATAAACAACTGTGAATGAGATTTAGCTAGACCTGCCTTTTACATGACTTGTAACAGTTCATGATGTTGCAAGTTTCTTTACACAAGTAGTATCCCAAATCAGCAAGAGTTACCTTTTCATATCTCATAACACATTAGGAAAAGTGCAGTTAAAATAAAAAAAAAAAACTCGTCTTTTGCAACAAGAAATAATTGGCATCCACAAGGATGCAATCAGCAAAATCTAAAATATGAAAATCTCTATAAGGCAAACTATGTTAATTTCTTCAACAAATAAACTGCAAAAGGGAGAAAAGAGAGAATTAAAGACTTTAAACAATCTTATCAACCAAATGCAATGTGTGGTCCTTATCTGAATCCTAATTAAATAGATAATTAGAACAACCAGCTATATAATTTTTTTTCAAAATAATCAAGGTAATTTGAACACTGAATATTTGATGATATGAAGCAATTGTTTAATTATTTAACATGAGATAATGTGGTCCATTTTTTAAAAGGTCATTTGTTAGAAATGTATACTGAAATATTTACAGATGAAATTATATAATATCTAGAATTTGTTTCCAAATAATTTACTGTGGTAGCAGGAGGAAATAGGTGGGGGAGGGGTATAGCTTGGCTATGAGTTAATAATGCGTTAGTAAATTGCTGAAGCTGGGTGGTAGGTATATACATGGGGGTTCATTATATTTTCATCTCTACCATTATATTATCATCTTTACCTTGTGTATTTTTTGTTTCGGGGGTTTAAGAGGCGAGGTCTCACTCCGTTGCATAGGGTGGAATGCAGTGGCTATTCATGATTGCTCACTGTAGCCTCGAACTTCTAGGCTCAAGTGATCCTCCTGCATTGGCCAAGTAGCTGGAGTTACAGACATGTACCACCACACCCAGCTTCATGCAATTTTTTAACACTGATGGGAGTATTTATATAGGTGTATATTTTGTTTACTGGTTTATTCACTGTACAATCTTACAGAAATCTTTTTATGTGAGCATATACATGTCAATGATATTTGTTTTTAAATAAACTTTTTTATTTTAAACAGTTTTAGATATACAGAAATTATGAAGATGGTACAGAGAGGTCCTATATACCCCACACTCAACTTCTCCTATTATTAACATTTTATATCAGTATGCTGCATTTATCACAATTCATTAATCAATATTGACATTATTATTAACTGAAGTCCATATTTTATTAAGATTTCTTTAGTTTTCACCTAATGTCATTGATCTGTTCCATAATCCCACCCAAGATACATTCATTATATTTAGTCATTGTGTTTCCTTGGGCTCCTCTTGTCTGTGACAGTTTCTAGGGTATTCCTTGTTTTTCATGACCTTGACAATTTGAGGAGCCCTGGTAGGTATTTTGCTGAATGTCTCTGAATGTCTCTGATTTATCTGATGCTTTTCTCATTATTAGATTGATGTCATAGGTTTTTGGAAGGAAGGCCACCCATTTAAGAGGGTAAAGTGCCATTTTTATCACTTCAAGGGCACATGCTATCAACGTAGCATCACCATGGGTGTTAACAGTGATCACCTGGCTGAGGAAGTATTTGTCAGATTTCTCCACTATAAAGGTATTCTTTTTTCATTTCTAAACAAATGTGAAGATGAATTTATGCTTACTAATTCTTTCTTTTTTTAAGCCACTTCTAATTTAAACAGAGCTGGTGAAGTATTTCTTGAAATGTGTTAGAACACTAATCTGGAAGAATGAGATATTAAACTATAAATTCTATATGATCTCAGTTTTCTAAAAATGACATATACATATGTATAGAAAAAGACTAAAAAGAAATATCCCCAAGTTTTATTTTTCCTGTACACTTTTCCAAAATGTTCTGCAGTGAATTATTTTAAAATCTGGAAGAAGGGTTAAAAAAAAAAAAAAGAAGGAAGAGCTCTCTCTGGGACAGGCTCAGAAAAAAATATCAGAGTCCTCACAGTAACTGTAACACAAATGTAGTGCTCAGAATGACAGCAGCATTCTCTAAAACCTAGTGTGTATGTGTGAAGACAATATTCCCAGCTACTTTTCTTTGCTTACAGAAGACTGTAAATTGCCTCTTGTGGAAACTTAACTATTTCTTCAAATAGGAACACTTAATAACCGAGTATAACAGAGACTGAGAAAAGATGTAGAGAGGCTGGGAGATGAAAAAGGAAGGAAGAAGAAAGGAGGGAGAGGGGAACAAATTTAGGTTTTGGGGAGTGAGAAAATGTTTTGTCTTGTTGCTTCCCATTGAAGTACCCAGCATCACAGAATCCTAGATAATACTATTTATTTGTTAATTATATTCATCAGTTGCAGCCCAGTCAGTGTCCAGTCCATTTCCCAATATCTTGCATGCTTTCCTAGACAGAGCAAGTCTAAAATATTACCACAGGTCAGCATAAGCATATCTCGAACATATTAATATTAACCCTAGGGGCTGCTCATCCAAAATGGCAACATATCCCTCCCTGCCTGCTCTCCCTATAGCACCCCATCTCCTCCCTCAGTGGTGGGGTCCTCATGGTTTGTGCAACTCTCTGGGGCCCACTCCGGCCTGCCCTACTCAGCATATTCCCTGCCAAAGAACTGATGGATGTATCTTTGCTAAGGCATCAACAACTGGTAGTGCCTAGAAGCTGCTGTTATTCCTACTATGAAGTATGTGCATTTTGGAAGGGGAAAAGCACTTGTCTTAAAGGGATAAATCTCTAAAAGGAGAATGCAGCCATCATGATCCAGGAGAGCAGGGGAGACATGCATGCATGCGCACATACATCCAAAAAAGGTTTCAGCCTGCTTTTCAGGTCACATCACACAGGGAGGAACAGTTTAGTTATAGTAAGTGAGCCCTGGGCCAAGGAAAGAGCACAGTGCCCTTATGGAGGGAGCAGCAGCATAACAGGCGCCCAGGAGAGAGAATGTCCAACTCCATGAAATGGACTGTGTCCAGCCGGAGCAAATGCTCACACATACACCCCACAAGATGAGTTCCGGGAAGCTGAGGCAACCATCCTGAGTAGGGCAGAAAAATCAAACAGCTCAGTCTGGACATTCGAATATTAAAAGAACGAAAATGCCTAGCTCCACAAAAGACACTGTCTGAAACGTGCTTCCTGTCACAGGCACCTGCCTTTCCATTTGGAGTCTGGGTTCTGTCTCATTAAACAGAAGAGTTGATTCAGTTGGGTCCATCTAATTATTCTTATTAAAATATGTAACCATAATATTTTAATTGTAAATTAAAGTTGCACGCATGAATGAATCTGAATTCATTTTAATTTCACAATGGCCCAATGCCAAGGCCTTTTTATGGAGAAGATCCATCAGCTAGGATACTGCTCTCCTGGGAATTCAAACCAACGTGCAAATGGAACATGTTTAACTAACAAGGGAGATTCTCACTCCCTTTTCTCCTCTTTCTAGATGTATTACAGTCATAAAGCTGTTTTAACAACAGCGACTACATTTGATTCCTCACCCCCAAAATGTTAAAAAAAATTACTAAATGTTAAAGTTAATACTACCAATTAGATAGAACCAAGATGTCACTCCCAGGCTGTATGAATCTTGTACAAGGATGGTAAATAAATCTCAATTCATGTGCCAACCTCATGATTAATTAGTAATGTCTGCTGTGGGTGCTGAGAGGAGTGTACCCTCAGTCTAGATCCCGAAACAATCAGTCCTACTGCATTTGGTGCTTACATATTCCATTAGGTGGAACCTGAATTACTTTCCACTAAACAACCAGACACTAAGATATTGAAAGGCTTGACCTAAACCCCCTCTACTTCTAACTGGCATTGACGACAGGCTGCTGCTGGGGAGGTGACTAGATAAATATATCTTTTATAGTTAAAGGTTTAGAAAGCTGCTTCTTTACTTCTAGGATAAGGAGAAGTTAGCCAGTCAATACAGTGTGAAGTCTAGGGGAAGAGATTACTCCAGGCAGTGGAAAAAAACATGTGTAAAAGTCCATGGGGGTGAGAGCACATGGAACATTCAAGGCTCTAAAATAAGCTCTGAAATGAGGAACAAGAAGTGCACTTGAGTGGCATGTGGGGCGCAAGAGAGAAGTTTGGAGAAAGAAGCAGGTTTGGATCTTGCAGAGTGCTAGAGACCATGTGAAGGTGTTTTGACTTTGTTCTAAGAGCAATGGATTTGAAGCAGGCGATCATTCTAGCTATACCAAGTGACTCTGCACACTGTCACACATGGTGCTGAGAGGGTTACTCTACCCATGACTCCTTTGGTAGGATGACCAGAAGCTCCGCCCTTGGACCCCACCTGACTGCCTATGTGTCCAGCTCTTACTTTGCCTGGTTCTCATTTGCGTTCTTTTTCTATAATAAGTAGTATCTGTGAGGATAACAGCTCTGAGTTCTGTTTTTCTAGTGAATTATTAAACTTGAAAGTGGTTTGGGAAAGCCCCAAGCTTGCAATTGGTGTTGGAGGCAAGGGCAGTCCTATGGGAACTATGCCCTTAGCCTTGCAGTTTCATTAAGTTCGTGGGCGGGTATTTCCTGGAGCAAGCAGCTTGGTCTCAGTATTACTTAGTACAAGATGGAAAAAGTATGCATGGTCTAGGTATTGTGTAAGGTCACCTCTGGGGGTGGAAGTGAGGGGGACTGACTGGAAAGGGGCACAAGGTACCTTCTGGGAAGCCAGAAACGTCTATACTTTGATCTGAGTGGTAGTTACACAGGTGTATAAAAATCCATTTAGGCCATGCTCAGTGGCTCATGCATGTAATCCCAGTTCTTTGGGAGGCTGAGGCAGGAGGATCACTTGAAGCCAGAAGTTGAAGACCAGTCTAGGCAACAAAGAGAGACCTGTCTCTATTAAAACAAACAAACAAAAAAATCCATTGAGCTACATACATAAGATTAGGACACCTTATGCATTTTACTGTACATATTATAGCCCAGTTTTTTCGTTTTTCGTGGGTTTTCTTCTGAGACAGATTCTCACTCTGTCACCCAGGCTGGAGTGTAGCAGCACGATCTCAGCTCACTGCAACCTCCACATCCCAGGTTCAAGAGATTCTTGTGCCTCAGCCACCCAAGTAGCTGGAACTACAGACGTGTGCTACTACACCTGGCTAATTTTGGTATTTTTAGTAGAGATGGGGTTTTCCCATTTTGGCCAGGCTGGTCTCGAACTCCTGACCTCAAGTAATCCAACCATCTTGGCCTCTCAAAGTGCTGGGATTACAGGCATGAGCCATAGTGCCCAGCCAATTTTTCTGGTTTTTTGTTTTTGGTTTGAGATAGGGTCTTGCTCTGTCACCTGGGCTAAAGTGCAGTGGCATGATCTTAGCTCACTAGAACCCCTGACTCCTGGGCTCAAGCGATCCTCCCACCTCAGCCTCCTGAGTACCTGGGACCATAGGCACACACACAACCATGCTTGTCTAGCCCAATTTTTAAAAGCTAAAAAACAAACCTAAACACTGCCTTTGAAAATGGGGGGAGCCCAGCCTAGGGTTAAGTGATGCAAGTGGTCTGGACGCTGAGGAGAACCTGAAGCCAAAGACAGGGCTGAAATTAAGGATGTGAGAGCTAGCAAAGGACTTTCCGGAAAGATTCTCTAAAGGAAATTGTTTAGTGCTTTCAATTTGGGCAGGGTGAGCTGGGACCATGTGACTGTGTGACTGTGTGACTCGTGTGTGTGTGTGCGTGTGTGTGTGTATGCACGCTGCCTAGACAGGCCCCTATGCTGCTTCCTCACTTCATCAGCCTCACCAAGTGATGATGTGCACTGCAGCACAGCAGGCAGGGCAATGGGTACCGCTAAAGGAGGGACACTCAGTCGGGCTGCCATGAGGGCTCTCCTACCCTCCTGCCAGTCAGAGAGGGGCTCAGGAGGCTGGCATGGAGGCTTGGGAAGCCAGGCTGCAGGTAGAAGGGCAAACCTTGCCTATGTTGTATGAAACCAAGCCCAGGAGACAAAGGGGGCAAACCTGAAACTAATGACAGAAATTCCCCTAGGCTGCTACCCGAAGGAGGGAGAATTCAGGAATGCCAGACATGGTGGCTCACGCCTATAGTCCCAGCACTTTGGGAGGCCGAGGCAGGAGGATCATGAGGTCAGGAATTCGAGATCAGCCTGGCCAACATGGTGAAACCCCATCTCTACTGAAAAAAACAAAAAAATTAGCTGGGTATGGTGGCACGTGCCTATAGTCTCAGCTACGTGGGAGGCTGAGATGGGAGAATTGCTTAAACCCAGAAGGCAGAGGTTGTAGTGGACCGAGGCCATGCCACTGCACTCCAGCCCGGGTGACAGAGACTCTGTCTCAAAAAAAAAAAAAAAGAAAAGAAAAGAAAAAGAAAAAAGAAAAGCAGGAAGGTAGACTGGAGGGAGACTGCTCCAAGGAAGGGATAGGAGGCAAAGCCTGGGAGAATGCTGAGTCACCAGCCATGGGGGGGAGAGTGCTCCACAGCTGAGTCACTGGAACCCAAAATGAAGGCCGTGGAGGCACCAATGGTGGGAGTGGGGGCAGGTACAGGAGGGTGGGCATTTGTTTTTTCATGAGCCCTCCTCCAGCAATCCATGGGTTTATGATTCGTGAAGAACTAACCCCTGTGAGTCAAAACATATGGGTTATTTATTTTTGGATTTGTGATGACATACCTCTTTCTGTTGTTCTGGAAACATTTTCAGCACAGGACACGATCAATCTGAAAAATAAGATATCCACACTGGGTGATCTGGAACCTTCAAACTGGAGTGGATACACACTCATGGCCTCCCACGCGAGTTCCCTGACAGAGCCCCCCACTCCATAGTCCCTGACACGTGAGCCTCTGCTCCTCCTACGCTGCCCTCTCCTGCTGGCAGGACCAACGTGAACATCAGTCCACACCAGGGGTGAGGAGTCTGGATCCTGGCGAGTCCAAGGCAGCTGGATGATGACAGATCTTCAAACTGCAAGGCTGGCCAGCCAGTCAGTCTGGGGCTGGAGCCCTAGCGAACTGAAGGAAGCTGGAGATGCTGGGGAGCAGGAGCCATAAGCGGAGAGGGGGGCGGTGCTGGCGGGCAGTGGGAGATGGAGAGGGCTGGAAAAGATGCCCAGAGAAACCCACCACCAGGAGCAGCCCTGATGCTTCTACTGGAAAGTCATACCTTCTGGGACCAGGCCCTTCCTGTGACATTTAAATTACTCCAGAGGTCACCTAAGAGATGCTGTGGCCCTCAGTGGGGGAAGTCAGGACCTTGACTCTGACCTTCCGAGCAGTACAGCCAGCCTGTTATTTGATTCCAGGCCCTGCATGTCTCTGGGTTGTCAATTGTTCTTTAAACCCACTTGCTACATAAGCTCATTAGATTTAACACCTGCTCCCTGCCAACAACAAAAAACAAATTTAAATTCCCTGCCTATATCCACACATACGCATTCTTAGAACTGAGGTTGGCTATGACTACAGGCTATTTGCCTTCACTTTGGTAATATTAGTATGTCTCTGAACCCAGTTTCTGAATCCATATTACCCCCCACATGTATTCTCAGAGTCTCTATACTCATGTCACTGGCACCATAGGGAATACAGGGAAGCAGGAACACAAGCTCTGCCTCCAGGACCATGTGGAGGTGCAGATGAGAGACCCCATAGAGCCTCTAGAAGGGGTGAATGAGCTGCACCCGTACAGCAGCAGGCAGCTTTCCAAGAGGAAGGGTGTCCCTTTCCCCTGGGGCAGTCACCCACAGAGAGGGAAGGGGACAGCAGAGGATCTCAGTGTTCAAGGAAAAAAGCAGGACCTCCAGGGGAGTGGAGGAGCAACAACACCCATAGAGCCTGGTGAAAAGTGTGCCCTACAGTCCAGAGAGCATGACCAGGCAGATCAGCTGGGGGACAGGGTTCTAGGCGGGTGTAGTGGGGTGGAATTGTAGCTGCCATAAAGATATAAGTCTATGTCCTGATCCACAGAATCTGTGAATGTGACTTTATTTGACAAAAGGGTCTTTGGAGATAGAATTAAGTTAAGGATCTTGAGACAAGATCATCCTGGATGATTGGACTAACCCTAAATCTGATGGTAAGTGCCCATATGAGAGAAAGAGAGGAGACACACACAGAGAACATTCGAAGACAAAGACAGAAGAGTGGGAGGGATGCAGTCCCAGCCAGAGAGCCCCTGTGGCTGGAAGAAGCAAGGTGGGATTCTCCCCTAGGGCCTCTGCAGGGAAGCCAGCTCTGCTGCCACCTGGATTTTGGACTTCCAGCACCCCAAATTGTAAGAGAATAAATTGCTGCTGTTCTAAATACCAAGTTTGTAGTAATTTATTACCACAGCCATAAGAAGCTAGTACAGAGGGGATGGGTGGAGATGAGGTTGGAAAGATAGGCTGGGGTTGGAACTGGAGATTTGGTTCAGTCACTCTTCATGGAGCTCCTACGGTGTGCCATGGGCTGACCAGGAAGCAGGACACAGTGGAGGACACAGCCCTTGAGGCCACTTCCTAATTATAAAGTGGAAATGACAGGAAAGGAAAGGACACCGTGTTATAGGAATGGAAGGACATGCAACAGGGATAAACCTGGAGGACAAAGGCTAAATGAAATAAGCCAATCACAAAAAGACAGACATCCTACAATTCCACTGGTATGAAGTACCAAGAGCAGTCACATTCAGGGGCAAAGGCCAGGTGCAGTGGCTCACACCTGCAATCCCAGCACTTTGGGAGGCCAAGGCAGGCCTGAGGTCAGGAGTTTGAGACCAGCCTGGCCAACATGGCAAAACCTCATATCTACCAAAAACAAAAAATTATCCAGGTGTGGTAGCGCGCCTGTGGTCCCAGGTACTCAGGAGGCTGAGGTAGGAGGATCACTACCTGGGAGGTAGAAGTTGCAGTGGGCTGAGATTGTACTACTGCACTCCAGCTTGGGTGAGAGACCCCATATCAAAAAAAAAAAAAATTCAGAGACAGAAAGTGGAACAGTGGTTGCCAAATATGGGAGGGAGAGGGGGTGGGGAGCAGCTGAATGGTACAGAGTTTCAGTTGTGCAAGATGAAAAGAGTTTAGGAGATCAACTGCAGGACAATGTGAACATCCTTCATGCCACTAAAGTGCACACTAGAAACGGTATAGATGGTACATTTTAGGCTGTGTGTTTTTTATAATTTAAAACAAAATTTTAAAGAATGGAGGGACTAAGTGGAGGTGGAGGGGGTTTACAGAGAAAATGGCACTTCAGCTGAGGCCTATGGTGTGAGATGGCCAGAAGAGCAAAAGAAGAAAGGCCCCCTAGGCAGAGGACCTGGGTCGTGCCAAGGGGAGGAGGCTGGGAGGAAGAGCGGCTCAGGTCCGGTCATCATGAGATTCCTGCACCAGAGCCAAGTTAGCCAGTGGGTTCCACCATCTCAGGATCTGGTTGTGGTCCCCACACACATCATTTGCCCCACACGCTGAACCTCTGCCCTTGTACTTTTACCCTTTCCAGGACCAGCAAACTCCCATTCCTCTGCCAGGATTCTGCAGGGAAATCACCTCCCAGGCTCTCTGCTCCATTACACAACCGCGGGCTGTGCAGTCTCCTGGTGCCACTAACCTCGCTTGCATCATGATGTTTAGATGCCCTCTGTCTCTCCCATTTGACTGAATTTCTCCAACAAGGCATAGCTGTGTTTGCTTGTGTAATTACACTTCACAACCATCCTGTGAGGATTTGAATATCCCCACTTCACAAGTAAGAAAGTGGAAGGTCAGAGGGGTTAAGTTGCCTGAGGTCACACTATTAAAGAGTGCAAGATCTCAAGTCCCATTGCAACCAAAGCCAGTCTGCTTCCCTAGGGTAGCCTTCCAATGCCACAGGCTGCCTCCATGACTCTAATGTAAACAAATGGTTCAAAGTTGGGGTCTTAATTTTCCCCAAAGCGCTTGAGCTTTTCCCACCCAGGCAGAACTCTGCAGTTCTACCTAATAGGAGTCTGATAATTGGCCACCTTAAGATGCTATGGACCAAGTCAAACTATGAAGTAGGAAACTGTCCCGGTGGCTCACACCTGTAATCTTAGCACTTTGGGAGGTTGAGGCTGGCGGATTGCTTGAGCCCAGGAGTTCAAGACCAGCCTGGACAATATGGCAAAACCCTGCCTCTACAAAAAAATACAAAAATTAGCTGGGCCTGGTAACATGCGCCTGTGGTCCCAGCTACTTGGGAGGCTGAGGTGAGAGAACTACTTGAGCTTGGGAGGTCGGGGCTTTGGTGAGCCTGGGTGACAGTGAGACCCTGTCTCAAAACATAAAAGTAAAATAAAATAAAAAAGAAAGTAGGAAGCTTGGGAAAGTTGAAAGCAGTTTTAATCAGTTTCAACAAGTTGTTCCAAAACCTCACTGTGAACTATCACGGTCAACCTTTAATACTGTAAACCTGTACAGTGAAAATTGTGGCAGGCATGGGAGATCATTTCATTTTTTTAAGCTCTAAACACTTCCATATTATCTGAATTTTTCTAGCAATGCAACAATTTTAAACTTTTTTAAGTAATAATTATTTTAAATACAGTAAACAGCATAATGCTTTCAGAATTAATAGTAATTTTAACATAGATTATTTTTACTTCATGTAAAATAAACAGCAAATTATTTGATGCTATCTTTATAACATAAGAGAAAGTATTATTTTGTACTAGACCTTGCAATGGCATTTACTGGTGGGGAGAAGGAAATTCAACGATAGCACAATTGCATGGTTTGAGATAAAAGGTCAACTGTCTATAATTTAGCAAACCAAAGCTGCCAATCAGAAATTGCTCCCTGAGGCCAGGCGCAGTGGCTCACGCCTGTAATCCCAGCAATTTTGGAGGCCAAGGTGGCTGGATCACCTGAGGTCAGGAGTTTGACACCAGCCTGGCCAACAGGCTGAAACCTGTCTCTACTAAAAATACAAAAATCAGCCAGGCATGGTGGCATGAGTCTATAATCCCAGCTACTCAGGAGGCTGAGGCAGGAGAATCACTTGAACTTGGGAGGTAGAGGTTGCAGTGAGCCGAGATCATGCCACTGCACTGCAGCCTGGGCAACAAGAGCAACACTCTGTCTCAAAAAAAAGTAATTGCTCCCGACAAAACTATGCCCTTTAGGTGAGTTCAGAAATTTTAGATTTGTATAGATTTCCAAACTCCTCAGACTAGCTTATGTGTCTGACATAATAATGCACATAGAGGGCCGAGCACAGTGGCTATAATCCCAGCACTTTGGGAAGCTGAGGTGGGTGAACCATGTGAGGTCAGGAATTCGAGACCAGCCTGACCAATATGGTGAAACCCCGTCTCTACTAAAAATACAAAAATTAGCCGGGCATGGTGGCACACACCTGTAGTCCCAGCTACTCAGGAGGCTGAGAAAGGAGAATTGCTTGAACCAAGAAGCAGAGGTTGCAGTGAGCCGAGATTGTGCCACTGCACTCCAGCCTAGGGTACAGAGTAAGACTCTGTCTGAAAAAAAAAATCACATAGAGAATTCTTGTCTCACCGGAAGACTGTTATGCCAAGTATGGATATCTGCCTCCCAGTGACCATCTGCTAAGCTGTCTCCAGAATATTTTCTCTCCCCTCCACCAATGAAGAACTCCCATCACACCTGGATGGCCACCCATTCTCCTTCTCTCTTACCTTCATTGTAAGAATTATTATTTTTATTTTATTTCATTTTTTTTTTAGAGATAGGGTCTCACTGTCACCCAGGCTGGAGTGCAGTGGCACAATTATAACTCACTGTTGCCTCAGATTCCTGGGCTCAAGCGATCTTCCCACCTCAGCCTCCCTAGCAGCTGAGACTACAGGAGCAAGCTACTATGCCTGGCTAATTTTTTAAATTTTTGTAGAGATAGGATCTCCCTATGTTGCTCAGGCTGGTCTCAAACTCCCAGACTCAAGCCATCCTCCTGCCTCAGCCTCCCAAAATGCTCGATTACACGAGTAAGTCACCACACCCAGCCCACTCCAAGAATTATTAAATCTCACAACCAAGCTGGGTGTGGCTTGGTTTCCATATTGTTTGAATTTTTCATTTAAAACCAAAAAATCAGCCAGGGATGGTGGTGCACACCTGTAGTCCTAACTGCTCAGGAGGCTAAGGCAGGAGTATCCCTTCAGCCCAGAAGGTTAGGCTGCAGTGAGCTATGCACAACTACACTCCAGCATAGACAACAGAGCAAGACTGTGTCTCTAAAATAAACAAATGAAAAATAAATAAAATCTCACAACCATATCAAACAACAGGAATGATTTCTCAAACCTGCTGGTAACATTAGAGACAGATAAACACAGGTGGCAAACACAAGGGTTACCCCTTTCTGGGAAACATGGCAGATCTGAAGACTCATCTAAGAGATTTGTGTATCTCTTCACAACCCCACTGCCCTGAGAGCATGGTATACAGATCTGCCCAAACCAAAAACTCGAGGAGCAACTTCCTCCATTTTCCACCTTGAAATGCTTTTTCTATAAAATGCAAAATGTCTATGAAGCAAAAATAAAGTTCTATAAAGCAGTGCTTGGCAATCTTTTTCTGCTGAGGGTCAGACAGTAAATGTTTGAGGCTTTGTAGGCCACAGGGTCTCTGTAGCTCCTGCTCAAGTCTGCAATGCATAGTGAAAAAGCAACTCACAGGTGCCTAACTGAATGGACATGTTTGGGTTTCAGGTAAACTTTATCTACAAAAAACTGGTCGCAGTAGTTTGCACACCCCTGCTACAGAGCAAGCCATACTATGCCTTTAAGACTTATATACTATACCTTAATAATACCTTTCTGAGGTCCACAGGTCAAAACATTTTCTTTTCTTTTCTTTTTTTTTTTTTTTTTGAGACGGAGTTTCGCTCTTGTTACCCAGGCTGGAGTGCAATGGCGCAATCTCGGCTCACCGCAACCTCCGCCCCCCGGATTCAGGCAATTCTCCTGCCTCAGCCTCCTGAGTAGCTGGGATTACAGGCACGCGCCACCATGCCCAGCTAATTTTTTGTAATTTTTAGTAGAGACGGGGTTTCACCATGTTGACCAGGATGGTCTCGATCTCTTGACCTCGTGATCCACCCGCCTCGGCCTCCCAAAGTGCTGGGATTACAGGCGTGAGCCACCGCGCCCGGCCCAAAACATTTTCAATGCTAAGCTTGGTCTATATGCCTATGGGAGATAGGCATATCTCTCTGGCAAGTAAATAACTGACCAAAAGTTTGTAGACTATATATGTGAGGAGTGAGAAAGGACACATATTTTTTCAAATGATGAAATAAGGAAAAACAAGTATGGTTTAAACCATTATTTAAAATAAAAATGGCGAAGACCTTTTCTTTCTTTTTTTTATTATTTTTTAATTTTTTCTGATGAGACCTTTTGCATCAAGGCAAAGACTTTTTCTAAATCTTTAGTTCAGATTCTCCCAGATTCATGAATCACTAATAAAAGCCAATTTCATTTTTAAACAAAATTTTTCATAACTTTTTTTGACAAAATCAAAGTCTCAGAACCAACTGCTTAAAAGAAAAAAAGATCAAGCTCAACAACGACAAAGAAAATGACCTTTATCCTAAATGCCTGACTTCACCACTGTGCAACCTGGCATGTAACAAAATTACACTTGAACTCCATAGATTTATACAAATAAAAAATCTGATTAAAAAAAGTGCAAGGTTTGGTACATGCCTGTAATCCCAGCACTTTGGGATTACATGCCGAGGTGGGAAGATCACTTGAGCTCAGAAGTTTGAGACCAGCCTGGGCAGCATGGCAAAATCGTAAAACTCCCTTTGCAAAATTATAACTGAGAAAATTATGACAGTGAAAGAAATCAGACCTAACCAACTCTATCTTGCTTCTAACCATTAAGCTGTCCTTGTTCATTCCTGGGCATAGGCTGAACTAATTTTGGGAAGGAATTCAGTTCATAGTTGGACTCTGAAACAAAATTGGTAACAGTCCTTTCCTGAAAAGACCACCTTCTTGCCTGGGGTCCTGTCTGCCTTTGCAGGACTAACATATTAGCTACAAGATTAGAAATTACAATTCAGGGGTCATGCAGTCTCTGGCTCCAAGAGTCTAAACCTTCCAAAATTGCTCCTGGGAATAACACTGCTGTTGTAAAACCTAAGATTGGTGCTTTAAATGTTTTGCAGACCCTGCAACTGCACTGGAAGGATCAGCTGACAGCACCTAGACCAGTAATTTGGCTCAGCCAGTTCTGCCGTCACAACGAGGAACAGAAGACAGCAAGAAAACCTCATTTTGATCCTGCTATGATTCCATCTCCAACCTGACCAATCAGCACTCCCCACTTTCTAAGCTCCTACCCACCAAATTATCTTTAAAAACTCTGATCCACAAAAGCCCAGGGACACTGATTTGATGATGGCACATGCCTGAAGTCACAGCCACTTGGGAGGTTGATGTGGGAGGACTGCTTGAGCCAGGGAAGCAGAGGTTGCAGTGAGCCAAGATCATACCACTGCACTCCAGCCTGGGTGACAGAGACTATTTCACCAAAAAAAAAAAAGTGCAAAGGAATTGATAGACATTTCTCCAAAGATGACATACAAATGGCCAATAAACATGAAATCATGCTCAACATCACAAATCCACAATGAGAAATCAACTCACACCCATTAGGATAGTTATATTAGGATAGATTCAAAAATCAAGAAACAAAAAAGCATTGGTAAGGATATGGAGAAATCAGAACCTTTCTGTTGGCAGCAATGTAAAATGGTGCAGCTGCTGTGGAAAACAGTATAGCAGTTCCTCAAAAAATTACAAACGGAAAACTACCACATGATCCAGGAATCCCACTTCCAGATATACATCCAAAAGAACTGAAAGCAGGCTCTCAAAGAGCTATCTGTGTGTCCACATCCAGAGCAGCATTATTCACAATAGCCAAGAGGTGGAAGTAACCTAAGTGTTCATCAGTGAATGTAATGGATGAGCAAAATATGGTCTCTCCATACAATCGGTACCATTCAACTTTAAAAGGGAAGGAATTCTGCCACATGATACGGAGGTTGAACCTTAAGGACATTATGCTAAATGAAATAATCCAATCATAAAAAGACAAATTCTTTATTATTCCACTTATTTGAGGTTTTTAAGGAAATTAAAGTCATAGAGACGGAAAGTAGAATAGTGGTTGCCAAGGGCTAGAGAAAGGGGGAAATGGAGCATTTAAGGGGGAAATGGAACATTCTTATTTACTGGTATGGTTTCAGTTTTGCAAATGAAAAAGATCTAGAGATTTGTTATACAACAACGTGAATATACTTACTGCTACTAAAGTGTATATTTAAAAATTGGTAAGATTTATACACTAGTACCATGTGAAAAAAATAATAATGGATAAGATGGCAAATTTCATGTGTTATCACAATTAAAAATAAAAAGTTTTTGAAAGAAGGTCAATAATCTACTTAAATGTTTAATCTTGCTATTGACAGAAGTGCAAATAAAAACAAGTACCATATTTCTTTATTTAAAAATAGAAATTTCTATAATGATAATATCCACTGCTGGCAAGGCTCATGAGAAATAGAAACTAAATACTGTTGGTAGGAATGTGAACTATTTCAATATTTCTGAAAGATAATTTGGCCATATATTTCAAAAGCAACAATATAAATTGTTTACATTCTTTAAGTCAATAATTTGACCTCTGGGAACTCAACCTAAAAAAAAAAGCAGTGCTACATGTGCAAAATATTTGTACAGGAAAGAATGTTCAAAATGCAGTGTTTAAAAAAATCAAAGAAAAAATGGAAACCTAAACATCCATAAGTAGAGTAGACAAAAATGAATTATGTTCCAGCTGCATAACATACTACCTTATAACCATTATAAATTGTTATAAAAGAATACTAAATGATCGGGGCTGTTCAAACAAAATATTGTTGATTTTTGTTGTTATTTTTTGAGACAGTCTTACTCTGTTGCCCAGGCTGGAGTGCAGTGGTGCAATGTCAGCTCACGGCAACCTCCACCTCCTGGGTTCAAGGGATTCTCGTGCCTCAGTCTCCCAAGTAGGTAGGCCTATAGTCATGCACACCAAGCCTGGCTAATTTTTTTTGTATTTCTAGTAGAGACAGGGTTTCACCAAGTTGGCCAGGCTGGTCTCCTAACCTCAAGTCATCCCTCCACTTCGGTCTCTCAAAGTGCTGGGATTACAGGTGTGAGCCACCGTCCCAGCTCTTAAGCAGTATTTTTAAGTGAGTTCTTAAAAGTACATATTTTTTTTTACTTCTTTATTTTAGACCTAGAGCTTATACACAACAAAGTTAAAAATTAACAAAGTGGTCATTTCTGAGTGGTAGGATTATGACTAATTTTTACTTCCTTCTTTTCTATATTTCCCCAAAGGATTACAATGCATTCCTTACTTTTCAAGTTTATTAAAAATATATATGTTTTTAAAAGAAAGTAAAACCTAATGTGCTTAGTTACTTTTATTATTCCCTCCCCCCCAAAAAAAACAAACAGCAACCAAGTTAATTTCACTCTCTTTCATTTCCTCCCCAATATTCAGCTATTTTTCTATTTAAATAAAAAAAAAATCACTGACTCCTTACTTTCATCTCTTAAGAATATTCCATCTGCAAGGTTATTTTAAATCCAATGTTCAGTTCTGTGCCAAGTTTTCCTGTATCTGCTCTCAATACTACCTATGCTCTTGGCTCTGCACTGGAGTGCCAGGGCCCTCCCAGATTTTCTGGGGAAGAGCCTGCCAAGGTCCTGCTCCTGGGGCGGCTCTACAGGTAGGTACCTAGCTCTCGTGATCCTCCCCAGACACAGGAGGGAGGACCAGGGATGGATGTCTGACTCCAGAGAAGCCAGTCCACAGGCTAGAGAGTGCCTGGCAATGGCTTCTTCCTGGTACTTGGACTAGGAAATATCACTACATTTGGTGGTTCTTTGAGAATGGAGGCTGGAAAGCGATAAAAGAGAAACTGTACAGATAATTACATCACAGCTGGGGTTCTGAGGGACCAGAGGTTATTGTGTTATACTCGCATAACACAAATAAATATGAGCCATAATGCAGATAACAGATACTAAAGACCCCAGAAATTGGCTACCAGACAAGCTGAATAATAGGAGCCGGCTTCTGCTGCTAAAGTCCACAAGGCTGCCTGGGGCCACTTCCCAGGAGCTTCAGTGTCCAGCATCTCTGAGGTTCCCTATGCAGTGTCCTTACCATAAGCACCCCTTTACTCGAGGTGGCTTGAAGGTGACCCCAGTTTGGACAATCAAAATAACTTAAACAAAAAGAAAAAGAAATTAGAGCTGCACCAAAACATGAAAGCTGGGCTGAAGGCAGGTGACGGTACACTTTTGGGGAGGGCTTACGGAACGAGCAGACCCATCTGCAAACCAGGACCAAATTGTCTCCCTCAGTCCCAGATTAGAACTAGAAAAGGCAAACCAAGATGGAAAAACAAGCAGAACTCTGATATTCAGTTAAAGTTAGAAACACAAATAAAATTGTTTTTAAGTTTTTCCACCATTCATCACAAAAGAAAAAAATAAAGAGAATATGACAACACATCTTTTTTTAAAGTTTTTTAGCAGTCTAAAAAAATACTGGTTCACAGGACATAAATCAATGAAATAACTAATTTGCTAATCTCTACGACATACGAGTTCTATTTATGGTCATGAACTTGTTGGTAGGCCAAACTTAGGGTTTAAAATCCAAGAAAAAAAAGACATTATAGAATTTTAACTTCACAGTTATTTTAATGTCATTTTGGAAAAGTGCTATCCAAGACACAGATACCAAGGACATACCTGCATAGGCATGTTGGGCCTGACCACCACCTCCCTTCGTACTCACACTGAGAAGCACCCCAGTTACTAAACAGAAGGAAAGAAGCTGTGAAATAATGAGAGAGGGGAAATGAGCACTAGCACAGGTACTTCATAACTCGTACTGTGACATCCTCTCTTCAAAAATTGACCTTAAATGTTTCAGGTGATGGATATCTCAGTTACCTGATCTGATCATCACACATCATACACATGTATCAAAATGTCACATGTACCTAAAAAATACACACAACTATGATACAGCAATTTTAAAAATACAAAAAAACAAAAAACTACCTTGACCTCCCAGGCCAAATCCAAAAGCATTTTTCCCACTTCCCACTTTTCTTATGTTACCAAGATTCTTTTAATCAGTGATTTGTTTTGTGTTAATATTTTTCATCTTTTGTAACATCAGATAAATCTCAGAACCTGGGGGGGGTGGTATTAGTATTAATTAAATTAATTATTAGTGTTAATTAGTTCAATAAGATTGCCTTTCTATTAACCAAGAGCTATCTTCAGCTACTCACTCATCAGTCATCCCTTACCACCACACAGGGTTTTGATTAGGATGGGAAAAGGGGGAAACCATTGATAGCTGGGTACATGGAGTTCTTTGAAGGCTGATATTCCCTGATGCCTTGCCCCAGGATTGTGAAAAACCTGAGAATGCAACCCCTGAAGAACAGCAGAAAATGCCCTGCCCTCTCTCCTGCCAACAAAATGTTTTTTAAATTCTACTCACTCTATCCCTTCACCTGGTAAGACGACTTTGAAGAAGTACTATCACAACCTTTCATCAAAGTACTACCTAAATGATAGTATCAAAAGAATAAAATACCTAGGATTACATTTAACAAAAGATATACTCTGAAAACCACAAAACATTGCTGGAAAAAATTAAGAGAGATAGAAATAAATGGAAAAACATACCATGTTCATGAACTGGAAGACAATTTAACACGTTAAGAGAGCAATACTGCCAAAAGTGATCTATAGATTCAAACACGATCACAATCAGAATCCCAGCTGTCTTCTTTGTACAAACTGACAAGCTGATTTTAAAATCATATGAATTGCAAGAGATCTCAAATAACCCAAACAATCCTTTAAAAGGAAGAATAAAGGAGGACTCCCACTTCCCAATTTCAAAACTTACTACAAAGCAACGGCACTCAAGGCACTGTGGTACTGGCTCAAGTACAAACAAATAGATTGAAGGAGCAGAACTGAGAGTTCAGAAATAAACCCATACCTCCATAGTCAATTGATTCCCCCAACAAGGGTGCCAAAACCACTCAAAGGGGAAAGAATCATCTTTTCAACAAATGGTGCTGGGAAAAGTAAATGGCCACAGGCAAAAGAATAAAGTTGAGCTCCTACCTTATACCACATACAAAAATTAACTGAATATGAATCAAATACCATTTTATAAGAACAAAACACTATAAAACTCATAGAAGAAACCACAGCAGTTAGTCTCCATGGCCTTGGATTTAACAAAGGATTCTTAGATATGGCACCAAAAGCATGAGCAAGAAAAGAAAAAATAGACAAATTAGGCTTAATAAAAATTAAAAATAATTTTGCTTCAAAAGCTACCATCAATGACAACCCACAGAATGATAAAATGTTTGCATATCCTATATCAAAGGAACTTGTATCTAAACTGTATAAAGAACTCTTACAATTTAATAATTGTAACTCAAAACAAGCAATAATCCTTGTTTAATAATAACTCAAAACAAGCAAATGATCCTGAACAATTTCTCCAAGGAAGATATACAAAGGGTCAACAAGCAAATGAAAAGATGCTTGATATCATTAGTCACCAGAGAAATGCAAATCTAAACCATGGTAAGATACCACTCTACTTCCACTAGTCTGGTTAGAATAAAAAAGTCAGATAGGCCAGGCATGGTGGCTCATACCTGTAATCCCAGCACTTTGGGAGATTGAGGTGATCTGAGGTCAGGAGTTCAAGATCAGCCTGGCTAACATAGTAAAACCCCTGTCTTTACTAAAAACACAAAATAAATTAGCTGGTTATGGTAGAACATGCCTATAATCCCAGCTACTCAGGAGGCTGAGACAGGAGAATTGCTTAAACCAAGAAGGCAAGAGGTTGCAATGAGCCGAGATCACGCCACTGCACTCCAGCCTAGGCAACAGAGTGAGACTCCATCTAAAAAAAAAAGGCAGATAATAACAAAAGCTGACAAGGAAGTAAAGAAATCAGAATCCTCCTACACTACTGTGGAAATAAAAAATTGTGCAACCCCTTGGGAAAAGTCTGGCAGTTTCTCAAACAATTAAACATACAGTCACCATTTGACTCAGCAGTTCTATTCCAAGATATATACAAGAGAAATAAAAACTTGTACATGGATATTCATGGCAGCATAATTAATAACAGCAAAAAAGTAGAAACAATCCAAATGCCTCTCAGCAGGCAAACAAAATATGGTATATCTACACAATAAAGTATTATTCAATAATATAAAGGAATGAAGTTCTGATACATGTTACAACTTGGATGAACCGTGAAAACATTACAGCAAGTGAAAGAAGCCAGTCACAGAAGTCCACATATTACATGACTCCATTCACATGAAAGTCCAGAATGGAAACTTCTACAGAGATGGAACATGGATTACTGGTTGCTTGCAGCTGGGACTTGGGGAAGAACTTAGCGGGTAGGGGAGAGACAGTGAAAGGGTACAGAGCTAAACTTTTTGAGGTCATGAAAATACTCCAAAAGTGACTGTGGTGATAACTGCATGTATTTGTGAATATACTAAAAACTATTGAGTTGTTTTTATTTATATTTTATTTTATTGAGATAGGGTCTAGCTTTGTCACCCAGGCTGGAATGCAGTGGCATGAACACAGCTAACTGCAGCCTCAACCTCCCAGGCCCAAATGTTCCTCCTATTACAGGTATGTGCCACTATGCCCAGCTAATTTTTGTATTTTTTGTAGAGACAGGGTTTCGCCACATTGCCCACACTGGTCTACAACTCTGGGCTCAAGTGATGCATCTGCCTTGGCCTCTCGAAGTACTGGGATTACAGGAGTGAGCCACCATGCCCAGCCTGTAGGCACATTTTAAATGGGTGAATTGTACTGTATGTGGATCATGTATCAATAAAGTTGTTTTTAAACATGCTACCTGAAACTCAAAAACCTAACCCATTTCTTTACGTTAATATACCTATCTCTTCCATTTTTTTTTTTAAGTTCTCTTTTTTTTGGGGACAGGGTTCACTCTACCACCCAGGCTGGATGCAGTGGCATGATCACAGCTCACTGCAGCCTCAACCTCCCAGGCTCAAGCAATCCTCCCACCTCAGCCTTCCAAGTAGCTGAGACTACAGGTGTATGCCACCAAGACCAGAAAATTTTTAAGTTTTTTTGTAGAGATGAGGTCTTGCCATGTTGTCCAGGCTGGTCTTGAATTCCAGGGCTCAAATGATCCTCTTCCCCTTGACCTCCCAAAGTATTGGGATTATAGGTGTGAGGAGCCACGCCCAGTTTAGTTCTGTTTTTTAGAGAAAGGTCTTGCTGTGTTGCCCAGACTGGTTGAACTCCAGGGCTCAAGTGATTCTCCTGCCTCAGCCTCCTAAGTAGCTGGTACATGGCACTGCGCCTGGCCTAACCCATTTCATTCACAACATAGAAGGAAACCTCCTCCTATGAGCTACAATGTCTGCCCAAGGTGAAGGGCCTCCAAGCAACATCCATCCTTTGAGGTTTTCTCATCTTACCTGGATCTGACTTTGTCCTTCCTCCTCCCTCTCCTCTTCTAACCCCTCCTCCCACTAGGCCTCAGGAACTCATGCAGGAGGTGCAAATGCCCCAATTCACACCCATCTCAGAAGCGTCATCTTAGCTGTACCCCAGCTTCTCCACCTGCCTCTCCCTAGTAACTCTCCCAAGTACTGGCTGCTCAAATCCTCATGTGCTCCCCTCTATCCCAGGACCAGGAGAAAACCAAATTGTCCTGGTCACTGTTATTTCCAGACAATAAACTACCAAGAGGTACCTAGAACCTAGGAATGTGACCAACCTCTTTCTCCTCATTTCCTAGCAAGACCTGCTTCTCTCCAGCTTCCTGCTCCTCATGCCTATGGCTTTGCTGACCCCTCCAAACTGTGGTCTCCACTTTTTCCTGACCTCCTACAAGAAGGGCCTTGATTATGAGGCCCTTGCATTCTGGGCTCTTGCCTTAGCCTATCTTCTTTATTCCTGTTACCTAACCCTCTGTTTACCAACCCCCATGTGGCCACAGCCCTGGACATGAAATGTAAGGTTAGAAGATCCTAGCACAGTTGTAGTGTTCTCCGCGCCTCTCTGAGCTTCGCAATGCCGCCCAAGGAGGACAAGAAGAAGAAAGACACTGGAAAGTCGGCCAAGAAAGACAAAGACCCAGTGAACAAATCTGGGGACAAGGCCAAAAAGAAGAAGTGGTCCAAAGGCAAAGTTCGGGACAAGCTCAATAACTTAGTCTTGTTTGACAAAGCTACCTATGACAAACTCTGTAAGGAAGTTCCCAACTATAAACTTATAACTCCAGCTGTGGTCTCTGAGAGACTGAAGATTCGAGGCTCCCTTGCCAGGGCAGCCCTTCAGGAGCTCCTTAGCAAGGGACTTATCAAACTGGTTTCAAAGCACAGAGCTCAAGTAATTTACACCAGAAATACCAAGGGTGGAGATGCTCCAGCTGCTGGTGAAGACTCATGAATAGGTCCAACCAACTGCACATTTGGAAAAATAAAACTTTATTAAATCTAAAAAAAAAAAAGTTCCCTCTGACCACCAGGGCCTGCTCTTCCTGATCTCACTTCCTCATTCTCACTCAACTTGGTGTTCCACTTGAATGAAACCACTAGAATCCTGACCCACCCTCCCCATCTCCCTCTGGACTTGCTGTCCTTCCACTGTGTCACATGCCCTCCCTCGGTACCTTCAGCTCCCTGTCCCAGGGACACACCAGCCAGCCACTTGTATTTCAGGGCTCTGAACCTGGATCAACCTAACCTTCATCTCCCCCATTTTCTCTCCTGTGCCGCCCACCACTGAAGAAAAATCTCACCACTTCTGTGACTGGCTCCATGACCAGGTTATAAGTTTGCATTCTTCTCCCTTTGTAACGCTGTGGTTATTGCCCGATGCCTCGTTCCTCAACCAGGTTCCTCGAGCAGATACAAGGCATCGGGCAACAAACATCATGTTATGAAGGGAGGAGGATGCAAACTAAGGAAACTAACACTTGTTGAGTGGGAATCCAGGGTTCAGGAGATAAGATCAGAGCAGATTCGTCCTAGAAGCTTCAGACCTTTACTCTGCCCTCCAGCCTCTCACCTCCGCCTACCCCCTGCTCTCTATTCCCTCCGTCAGCTGACAACCGTATCTTTCACTTCATTAAAACAGTAAGACCAGCAGGTTTAGTTCTTTATCTTGGTCCTCTGCCTCCTTGTAATTCGCCCATATATTCACCCACTTTCCCTTAGTCTCAAGGCACCAAACTCCCCCATATTCAGGATCTTTTCCCCTACCTTTTCCAAGTCCTTGGTCCATCAATTATCCCATCCCTTAACTCCAACCTCTTCCTTTTCACTAGGCCCTTCTTCCTTCCCCAGTAAACAAGCTCAGGCTCCTCTCATCTCAGTGGTGACAGTAGCCCTGGCTAATTCACTCAACTAATACTTGTTGAGTATTAAGTACCAGTCTTCACTTACATAATAGTGGGAGAACACAAAGTAAACATGTAAGCAAATGCATGAACAAGATAATGAACAAGGTTAATGAGAAAAACAAAACTGGGTGATGTTTTTGAGACTGACAACTAGGACTTGGTGAGGACTACTTCATATGCGAGTGGTCAGGAAAGGCTTCTCAGAGGAGGTGACATTTCAGCTGAAGCCTGAAAGAAGAAAGGAAGCTAGGGACAAAACAGTCTGGGGAAGGAACACCGCAGGAAGAGTGAACAGCACATGCCAAAGCGAAGGGCAAAAGAGCCTGGCATATCTGGAGAACAGAAGGAAGCCAGTGCATTGAAGCGTGGGGGATGAGGGAGAGGATCTTAGAGCAGAAAGACATGGGCCTGGACACGCTGGGCCTGTGGACATAGTGAGGAATCTGGAAGCCACTGGGGCACTTTCAGCAGGTGCGTGACCTAACCTGACTTATGTTTTAACAGGATCCCTCTGGCTGCTGGGTGTGGAATAGACTGTAGAGGGCCAAAGCAGAAGCAGGGAGACCTGTTTAGAGATGATTTATGGTGCAGGTCAGAGGTGACAGTGGCCCAGAGAAGCAGCAGTGGAGGTATGTACAAGGGGAAGGAGGTATTGGCACATTTCCTCACTTTCGCTTATCCAGTGGAGGGAAGAAAGATGATGGCGGACAGCTACAAGGAGAGAGAAACCATAGCATGTATTCAAGAAGAATTCTTTGTGAGACATGCTGCAGGAGAAGGAGACAGACATTCCATGCAGCCTGGGGCCTGCAGCAAGGCCCATGATGAGAATGAAGGCATTCTCCTCACTTCTGTATTGCCTATTCAAGGGCTGGTCTTGAAGTGCACAGACAGTGGCATATTCTTAGTGGGGGATATGGGCAGTTTCCGTGGTGAGGCATCACATGTGGCTTCCGAGCAGAAGCCACAGACTCCCTGTCACCTTCCACTTTAATCAGGGCACTTCCCCAGTGGGCCACTGGCAGCACTCTTCCCTTCCACTCTATGCTCATTCTCTGGTTTGGCTACCATCACTCCCATATCACATGCAAAGGTGTCCTGAATCAGAACTGCCTTTGAGGGTGGACTGGTCACCTCCTAGAGTTCTCTTCATGCAGACATTCTGCACACACCTCAAAATTACTGTGTCCAAACGAGGCTGGTGGCCACGTCATACCTTTTCCCTGCCCTTCCACAGCTTAGACAATTCTACTATCTTCTATGTTGCCCGTTTTAATTAATGATGTCAGCATCCACATGGTGACTCAAGCGAGAATCTTGGAAACTGTCACTGATTCCCTTCCAAACCCAATTGGTCAGTCAGCCCTTACAGTCCTCTCTCTAAATACCTCCTAAGTCCATTCCCATCTCTCAGCCTCCAGTGTCCCCGGCCTAGTTCAAGCTCTCATCAGTTCTTCTCTTGACTCTAGCTGGAAGAATGGTACATTCCATTGGTAGGGCCCAACATACTTAGCAAGTGGCTCAGGAAATGATTTTGGAATAAACAAGAAAAAGAATGCATGAATGAATGAGTGAATAAATGAGTGATAAAAATCAATGAATAAACCAAAAAATGCATGCTGTGCAGAGACAAAGAAAATTAAAACATATTCACCCTAATGAAGGAGATGCAACCAAGCAGGTACAAGCATCAGGCAATAAACCCAATGTTACAAAGGGAGGAAATACAAACCAAGGAAACTAACATTTGCTGAGCATCTACCAGCTGTCAATTACTAAACCAGGCACTTCATAAACAGTGCACTTCACACAGTGTCACAAATGACGCACCCAGCAACCACATGATATATTACACTCCAGAGGAAGACACTAACATTCAAAGACAACTGTCCCAGATCATCCAACACAAAGCAGCAAGGTTCAGACTCAAACCTAGGTCAGTAGGCCCCAAATCCTGTGTTGGCTAGTGGACATATGCTTACTGGAAGGGCTGCACCTCAAAAGATAATTAACAGGAACCAGGTACAGTGGTTCACACCCGTAATCCCAGCACTTTGAGAGGCCAAGGCAGGTACATCACCTGAGGTCAACAGTTCAAGACCAGACTAGACAACAGGCAAAACCCCATCTCTACTAAAAATACAAAAACTAGCCAGGGACAGTGGCATGCACCTATAATCCCAACTACTCTGGAGGCTGAGGCACAGGAACTGCTTAAACCCAGGAGATGGAGGTTGCAGTGAGCTGAGATCACACCACTGCACTCCAGCCAAGGCAACAGAGCAAGACTCTACCAAAAAAAAAAGGCAAGGAACACACAGACCAGACAGTGCTTCTAAAAAATAGTTACTGTTCTAAGCACTTTATATATATCCTCATAACAATGGTCAGTTCATCTGGGCACAGTGGCTCACACCTGTAATCCCAAAACTTTGGGAGGCTGAGGCAGGAGGATCACTTAAGCCCAAGAGTTCGAGACCAGCCTGGATAACACAGCAAGGCCTCATCTCTTTCAAAAAGTAAACAAATATCTCAGAAGTCATTGAAAAGATAAATAAATAATAAAAACATAAACAAAAATAAATTTAAATTTAAAAAACAAAAACAAATGCATTAGACACTAATAGCTTCATTGGAAAAAAATGGTAGGTACTAATATTATCCCCATTTCACAGTTAGACAAACAGAGAAATGGAAAAGTTAACAGGTAATGCATCGAAGGTCATATAGCTACTAAGCAACAGAATCGGGACTTGAACCCAGGCAGACTTGCTGTGGTGTCCCAGTTGGCTATCACTAAAACCTTTCATTGCCTTAATGAAGGAGGTAATATTCGAGGTATGGGTTCCAGGTGCGGGGTACAATATGGCTCATGTAGGGAGGCAAGAAGGTGCAAGCCATGTGTGGGATCAGAGTGATTCACTAGACTGGGATGGGGAGGACAGAGGAAAATGAGGCTCCTGAGAAATCATGGACTCAGACATGAGGCTTCCTGCACCTAGTCCAGGACCACACGAGTGTCTTATTTGAGACTTAAAGCACCACCATCTTCCACAAGGTAGTGAACAGTTACAGAGAAGTGTTCATTCTTTTCTTAGGCAAGATACTTAGTTTTCTCCTTTTTGAAGGTAGAGAAACTAAAAAAGCAAGAAAAGAACTAGTTTGTTAAATGCCTTATCATTAACTAAATGGTATAACCTCCTCCACAGTCCATAGAGATAAATATCAGCACTCTGACCCCTCGGTATTTACTTTTAATACATTTTTAGTTTCAAAAGACTATTCATAACATAATTTTTAAATCTTGAATTTTGGCCAGGCACGGTGGCTCATGCCTGTAATCCCAGCAATTTGGGAGACTGAGGCAGGCAGATTACTTGAAGTCAGGAATTTGAGACCAGCCTGGCCAACATGGTGAAACCCCTTCTCTACCAAATATAAAAAAATTAGCTGGGTATGGTGGTGTGCACCTGCAGTCCCAGCTACTCGGGAGGCTGAGATGAGAATCGCTTGAACCCGGGAGGTGGAGGGTGCAGTGAGCCAAGATCATACCACTGCACTCCAGCCTGGGCGACAGAGCAAGACTCCATCTCAGAAAAAAAAAAAAAAAAATTATATTTGGCACCCTTCGGCAGAAAAAAATTCAAAGGCAGATCCCACAAACCAACCTTTAACTGGAACATTGCTTTGGGAAAGGCAAAGGAGAACAGGCCTATCAAGTCATCTAAGCAAACCCTTAGGTCATTTTGAACTTACTAGGATCCTAATCAGTCATAGAAAAAGTTCATTTTGGAGTGTGTAAGTGCTATACTAGTCCCTTCTTTCTGAGAAGGTGGGGGGCAGGGGTGGGGGGAAGATCACAGCTTCAAAGCCTCCCAGCTGGAATATCCCCATCCTTTGAGAGAGACCAATGTCTCCATGGTCATCCCCATTTTAAAAGGCAGGAAGCATTTAAGTGCTTGGTGAAAGAGCCAAAGAAATGTTCTGTGTTCTCTGAAAGCAAATATTCTAAAGCAAGATCATTCTTTTTATGTATTTTTAAATTTAAATTAATGTTTAAATAATATAATTCAGGAAGTCTGAAAAACAGATAAGTAAAATATTGCCCATTAACTAGGGTGACCATATAGCCCAGGTTGCTCTGGACAGTCTTGGTTTTCTCTTGCAATCACGGTATGTATAATTATTCATAACACCTTCATTACCCACTTAGTCATTTGAACTATGCTTGGAAGTGTCATGATTGAGGCCAGGCACAGAGACTCACACCTGTAATCCCAGGACGTTGGGAGGCTGAGGCAGTAGGATCACTTGAGGCTAGGAGTTCAAGACCAGCCTGGACAACATAGTAAGGCCTCATCTCTCCAAAAAAAATTTTTTTAATTACACAGGTGTGGAATGTGTACCTGCAGTTCCAGTTACTTGGGAGGCTGAAGTGGGAAGATCGTGTGAGACAGAATGATTTAGGCTACAGTGAGCCATGATCACACCACTGCACTCCAGTCTGGGTGATAGTGTAAGACCCTGCCTCAACAACAAATTAAGTGTCATTATTTCAATAATTATTCCTGGTCACCTTATCCATAAACCACCACAATAAACAATCATTATTGCAATTTCGGTTTACTTTCTTACAGTTTTTTTCTCACACATGTATTTTTTATTCATATAAGTGTCTATATAAGCCTACATTTTCTGTTCTTCGATCTCATTACAATAAAAATATCCATGTTTCTGAAAAAGGGGTTATCCTATTTGACTGAGTGGATGTTACCTTACCTGTACTGCTGAGCATTCAGATTGCTTCAAATTCATTTTAAAGAAAGTGTATTTGGGAGATATCTACGGCACCAGTATATAAACTTCAAGAGAAATTTCAACCTAAGTGAGGGTGTGACAAAAAATAATTAATATTAGGAGAACATTTTACAAATTCCTTTCATGAACAGTGCAGTCCTCTGTTGCATTCTAGACCAACTGGACTCCCTCATCCAGCCCTTATTTATGGAGCACTCATTTGCTTCAGACACCATGGTAGGTGCTATCTGGAGATACAGGTCCTGTTGGCACCACTTCCAAATGTATCCTAAATCTCATCACCAACTTTATTGCTGAAACCCTACTCCTGGTTACCGCCATCCATCAGCCAGACTGCCAAGACAGTGTCTAATGACTTTGCAGTCTTGATAATCCATTCTCCATGCACTCAGAGTGGTCGTCTCAATGTAAAATTCAGATCAAAACCTTTCCTACGTAAAGCCCTTTAATAGCTTCCCATTGCAAAAAAAAAAAAAAAAAAAAAAAAAAAAAACAGTAAATCTCTTGCCATGACTACAAGGCCCTGCTTCCCCCACCATCCCTGCTACCTCCTGGGCACCTCCTTGCACTCTCCTCCTCTTCTCTATGTTTTACTGCTTTGGCATCTCTCTGTCTCTCACACACGCCAAGAGCATCTCATTCCAGGGCCTTCACACCTACTATGCCCTCTTCTTGGAATGCTTTTGCCCTAGATTTTTTTCTGGTGTATCCTCAGCTCATGTTTCCAAAGTCATCTTTGCTGCAATACCGTAACTAAAGTTTTTCTCCTAAGTCATTCTCTTTCCAATTTTGGGTTTTTTTTTTTGAGACAGGATCTTACTCCATCACCCAGGCTAGAGTGCAGTGGCATGATCATGGCTCACTGCAACCTCCACCTCCCAGGCTCAAGTGATCTTCCCACCTCAGCCTCCCAAGTAGCTGGGACTACAGGTTCACACCACGTCATTTGGCTAATTTTTGTTATTTTTTGTAGAGATGAGATCTCAATACGTTGCCCAGGCTGGCCTTGAACTCCTGGGTTCAAGTGATCCTTCTCGAACTCCCAAAGTGCTGAGATTACAGTCATAAGCCACTATGCCCAGCCCACTATTTTTTTCATCTTTTTTTTTTTTTTTTTGAGATAGTGTCTCGCTCTGTCACCCAGCCTAGAGTGCAGTGGCACAATCTTAGCTCACTGCAACCTCCACCTCCTGGGTTCAAGTGAGTCTCCTGCCTCAACCTCCCAAATAGCTGGGACTACAGGTGTGTGCCACTGCACTTGGCTAAGTTTTGCATTTTTAGTAGAGACAGGGCTTCACCATGTTGGCCACACTAGTCTCAAATTCCTTGGCCAGACTGGTCTCGAACTCCTGACCTCGTGATGTGTTGAGAAATGCTGAGTGTATGATTGCTGAGAAATGCTGAGTGTATGATAAAATTACATTGTTTGCTAAGAAGGACAATGGCAAGGAAAACCTAGCCACCCACCCCCGCAAGTGGCATTCTAAAGTAGCAAAACAATATATGTATATCATACACTGGTTAAAACAATTCTTTAAGCATGGGCTATGTGACCCTGCCCCTGTGGCTCCCTCGTGGAGAATGCTTTCTGGTTTGTCTGTGATCGGTAGTAAGCAGGCACCAGCAGACTACATAGTTTATCTTGGTTCTATGAGAAAACACAGAACACCTGTTTGTTAATAATAATCACCTGTTCAGAGAGACTAAATAAATGGGTCAGAATCTGCTTGAGGCCCTCAGCCTGGAATGCTGTCAGCCCCCTGAGGCTCTCCGCTTGGAAGGCTGTTGGTCCCCCGATAGTCCCACTTTGCTGATCCATCTGGGTGTCTGCTTCTTAATGCTTTCAGTGCCACCTGGGTGGGGGTCTCTATGGCTGAGCTGGTCTCGGTAGTGATTCACCAAACTCAGCCTTCCAAAGTGCTGGGATTACAGGGGTCAGCCACCACACCCAGCCTATTTTAGCTTCTTAATAGCACTTAACACAACCTGAATCTATACTATTTATTTGTTTTTAATTATTTTTCCTGTACTGTGAGCTCCAAGAGGGTAAAGACGTTTGCTTTTCAGTGTGGTGCCCTAGTGCCCAGCACATAACCGCAGGTGGGCAATAAATACCTGCAGAATGGCCAAGAGAGCCACTTTGAGAACAGATCGTCATTCAATCCTCCAAGAATACAAAACCTTTTTTGTTTATGCTGCAATATGACCATTTTGTACTATTAAATGGAAATAATAAAATTTAATATGTTCATCCGAGTACACATCATCAACACCAATAAGCAGGATCACCTGGATTCAAGGAATTAAATTTTGGCTTTGTAAAAGTATAAAGAAAAAGCCTCTGAAACTTAAGACATGGGTTCCGGAATGGTACTTAGGTCTATGACCAAGTTTTTAGTAACATATTTGGAAAAAGAAAGACAATACACTGGACTTTTTATGTAGCTAAAATCTCTCGATTTAAAGGACTCCCTTTATTCTGAGATTATGTCTTTCTTATTTTGGGGGGGGTGCCAAAATATTCTTTCTTTTATAAAATGGCAGAGAGTAGATCTGATAGGTTTGGGGAGGTGTTAATGCCTTTTATATAAAGAGCAAAAAGCTAGCAATCCTGTGCAAGACTCCCAACATTCTTTTTTACATTTTAGTAATCCAAGAATTCCACAAATCTGGGTACCACTCAGCATTCCCCAAAACCCCTCTCAAGTATGAACCTTGAAAGGGTTTTCCTGGGCCCTTAGTTGTACCAACTCCAATATGGTAGGACAGGCTGCCTGTGGTATCAAGAAAGATCCCAAGAGCTTGTCTGGCTCACTGGATCATGTTCAAAAGAACATGATCAATTAGTGATGTCTGCCACGGTGGGGACGAGGCTAGTAAGGACCTGGGAAAAAAGGCATGGGAGACTGGCATGAACAATGCAGCAGATAAAGGTCAGCTATGGCCTAATACATATCATAGTCCAACATTAAAACCTTTTGGGAGTCAGGCACAGTGGCATGTGCCTGTAGTTCCAGCTACTCAGGAAGCTAAGACTCAAGAGGATATCTTGAGGCCAGGAGTTTGAGGCCAGTCTGGGCAACACAGCCAGACCCCATATCTTCCAGAAAGAAAACCTGGTAAAGTGAAAAAATGTAATGATTTGCTGAGCCCCTGACAGAGAGGATAATGAAGTAAGGAGGGTGTCCAGCAGTCAGCAGGGTTCACTCACTTCCTCCTGGTACGTGATTCATTTCCTGCCTGAACAAAACCTTGGGAAGCTGTCAGTACTCAAGCCATTACATCCAGGGTCTGCAGTGCACCTGACCTGGAAAGGAACATGTGGCCCGGGCAGGCAGGCAGGCAGGCCAGGAAAGAGCTCAGTGGGAAGGGCTCAACACTGACCAAATTAAACAAAGCCAGCAGGAGTCTTCTTCAAAGAAAGCTAATCTTGTGATCCCTTTCGGGAAATCAAAGTCCAACAATGAACAAAATATCCAGAAGGAAAACAAATGCACTTGGGGAGGGGAAAGAAAACCAAGACTGGCTTTATTCCAGGAGCAGACTTAACATATATCTCTGTGAGTTCATCTGGAATGAAGCAAGATTCAAGAAGAAAATGCTTTTACCATCATAAATTTCAAAAGGATGAAATAGGCAGAAATTGTCATTCCCCATCAAATAACTCTGCCTATATATGGGGCTATAAGCTCCATGCTACTCTGCCTGCCTTGTGGAAACAGAAAATGGCCACAAGAAAACACGGCTCCATCTGAAACAGGCCAGTGTCCACACTTTCACCCTGATCCAAACACAGGACTACTGTCAAGTCCAAAGCTCACACAACCTTTGGCTCAGCATCCCTACCTCTAGGCAGGTATCCTTCAGAAAAATCAGCATCCAGGGAAAGCCACATGTGTCAGTTGCTCACTGAGCCATATTTATAACTGGAAGAGTTGAGATAACCCAAATGTCCATTAATAAGGAAATGATTAAATAAAGTAGGATGCAGTCATGAATACCTTGTACTTCAAAAGAAAGAGGTGAATCTGTAAATGCTGGGATAGAGAGATGTTCATGATGCACAAATCGGAAACAGCAAATGGCCGAACAATATGCAGCATGATTCCAGTAAGTGTGTACATATATGTATACATGCTTATATGCACAGAAGAAGATTCTAGAAAATATATGCCAAGGTAAACAGAAGTGGGATGGGGAGAGGACTTTCATTTTTTTTTAGCTTGAACATTTTTGGATTAACAACTTTTTTGTAAATATTATTTTTGTAAAAATATAGGCTGGGGGCTGGGTACAGTGGCTCATGCCTGTAATCCCAGCACTTTGGGAGGCTGAGGCAGGCAGATTATGAAGTCAGGAGATTGAGACCATCCTGGCCAATATGGTGAAACCCCGTCTCTACTAAAAATATAAAAATTAGCTGGGTGTGGTGGCACGTGCCTATAATCCTAGCTACTTGGGAGGCTGAGACAGGAGAATCATTTGAACCAAGGAGTCGGAGTCTGCAATGAGCTGAGATCACGCCATTGCATGCCAGCCTGGCAACAGAGTGAGACTCCATCTCAAAAAAACAATAATAAAAAGTAAAAAATAAAACTAAAATACATATATAGGCTGAGCGCAGTGGCTCACACCTGTAATCTCAACACTTTGGGAGGGCAAGATGGGTAGATCACTTGAAGTCAAGAATTCAAGACCAGCCTGGCCAACAAGGTGAAACCCTGTCTCTACTAAAAATACAAAAATTAGCTGGGTGTGCTGCTGGGCAGAATCACTTGAATCCAGGAGGGAGAGGTTGCAGTGAGCTGAGATTACACCATTTGCATTCCAGCCTGGAATGCAGACAGAGCATCTCAAAATTAATTAATTAATTAATTTGAAAATATAAACAAATATATAAATACAAGTAACTTATACATATAGATATATAAAATAAACAAGAGTCCCACACTCCTTTTTTTCCTCTTTCACTTAATTAGGGAAAGCCAATACTAGAAAGGGAAACACGGCCTGGAGAAGTGAGCACTTGGCTCCTTCTCTCCTGAGGCTTTTGTCATTTCACCCTGCCTGAGCTAGCACATCAGGTTGCATTTTTCTTTAGCTATCATCAGTCAAAATCAACACTTAATTTTTGAAGCAGGGTTTGCATTAGAAGAAAAACAAAATAAGAACTGCAGAGCAAATCAAAATGGGTTTTTTTCTTTTTTCCTAGGCTTAGCTCAGCTGAAGATAAATCTAGATGGTTTAGAAGCAAGCTAATCCCAGCCCAGTATGTCTGTGGTGGTATCAGGTGCTGACAGACAAAAGCTTAAAGGCCTTCGGTCTCATTGATACGTCTTTCCAACTCCACCCATCTCTAAACGTATCATTTATTTGTGACGTATATTCCCTTGCTCCCAAATGGATTTGAAGCAGCTCCCAAATGGATTTAAGGCAACAGACAGTAGTTGACCTGAAAAATGGCAAAGTTGTTACCACAGAAACTGAGGAACATAAATGGCAAGAATGAGGAAGAAGTAAAAATGCTATTTTAAACGTAAACTACTAGCATTTCATAAGCATATTTAATTTTCAGTTGTTATATACTAGACTTCCTCAAGGAGGAGATAATAGCCTAGAAAGATACTGCTACAATAGCTACGTCAACTGATTCAGCGAATAAATCTTAAATTCAATAAGCTTCCCAGTGCTTTTCAGACATGACATTATTTATAAGCCACTCTTATGACCATAGAAGTATAATAAACCTCTTGACACAGACCTTCCTTCCTCTACTGGCACAAGGGTTTGATCGTCTTCAATAACTAGCTTGAAAGGCAGCATCAAAGTGTTTGATGTCATTCATATCCAGGTTCAAATCCCCAACTATGCCACTCATGGCTGTGTGACCTTGAACAAGTTACTTACCCTCTCCGAGGGAGCCTAAATTTCCTCACGTGGAGAAAAAGGGATCTCATGTGGAGAAAAAGTGCTTCTTTCATAGGGCTACTAAAAGGATTAAATCATATAATGTACTTAAAGCACTTAGCAAGTGTACAAGAAAAATTAAGCATGGCTGGGTGCAGTGGCTCACGCCTGTAATCACAGCACTTTGGGAGGCCAAGGCAAGCAGATCACTTGAGCCCTGAAGTTTGAAACCAGCCTAGGCAACATGGCAAAACCCATGTCTACAAAAAATACAAAAATTAGCCAAGCATTTTTTTGGCAGCCTGTAGTCCCAGCTACCTGGGAGGCTGACATGGGAGGACCACTTGAGCCCAGGAGGCAGAGATTACAGTGAGCCATAATTTTGCCATTGCACTCCAACCTGGGCAACAGAGTGAGACCCTGTCTCAAATAATAACAACAACAACAATAAATTTTTGAAAAATTATGTATGACCACTGGCTGAATTCTTGGTACTTTTTTCTTCAAAATGTAAGAACAATGGAAGGTGCAAAAAACGATATTATTCCCATAAAAAAAGCTGGATTGGATATCTGCATATACATGTACATCTTCATAGACCAGAGAGACAAAAGCAAGACTCGCGTTTCTCAAAGGATGCAGAAGGATCCCTGCACACTTAGTTATAAGAGAAAACCATATATACCTGCAAACATTGTGGCAAAATAAAATCACTGGGCAAATAGTGTATGGCGATTGGCACAGAAAATATGCATTAGCCTGGCTATTCAAGATTGACTACCATCAGAAATGTAGGAGATGTGATCTAACACTTGCATCTTAAAATTCTAGTATATTCTAGACATAGTCCAAATGCTTTTTTTTTTTTTTTGTATAAGATAAGATAAGGGTGTTAGCAGTCTGCCCAATTGCTTTAAAGAAAGCTCAACTCAGAATGTGTCTCCAGACCAACAGTCCCATAAAGGCCTTTCCCCTATCCTAGATGCTGAGGACATTTGGCCTATGAAGGTGACATTAAATCGTTATTCAGGCTTCCATTTTCCAAATTAATTAGGTACTTAGTGGCCCTTGCTAAGTTCCCAGTAAAATGAACAGAAAACACAAACAGTAATAAAAACTGCCACTACTGATGACCACATGTCGGCCTTGTGTTGAGTGTGTTGCATGTTGTTAACAGATGAAGACACCAAGTCTTAAAGAGGTGAAGAAACTCGTTCAAGGTCATCACCACAAAGTGACCAACATGCTCAAGGGCAATACTGGAATCTGTCTGTCACTAGTTAACACTACTCACTTTTCAGATCTTGGTTACAAACTCACTACCCCTCCGACAAGGTCAGCTCTCCCTAGGTAGCTTCTCTTGCACCATTGTCTTCCTCTGTAATCATAAGAATAAAAGATTATTCTGAGAATAAAAATATCATTACCCTTATTTGGGTAAATGCTGAATTAATGCCTCTGCCCCACCAAACATTAAGTTACAAATGGCATGGCTCCTAACTGTTCTTGTTTATTTAGCATCTCTGGCCTCGATCTTAGTAGTATCAGGCATGTAATGGGTTTTCCATACACATTTGCACAGACTGCATGAATAAATGGAGGAAAACAGTACCCAGAAATACCCAGCAGCTTAGGGTAATACACGGATGAAGCACGGGTTGCCCAGTGTTCATCCACCCTGGGATCAAATTCTGCTAAGTGACCCTGGTCCACCTGCTCACCCTCTGTGGATCTCGGTAGCCTCATCTATAAAACTGTGATCAACAACAGAACCTAATTCTATATAATTATTACAAAGTACAAAGAAGCTGATACATGTAAAACACATGGCCTGAAGCCTGGCTTATGACAAGCACATAATAAGTGCTGCCATTAATTATTATTATTAGGCTTAAAACCAAAAAACAGAACTATGGTTTGTCATTTGTTTTCCCCACTGGCACAAGCCCAGTGAAGATGAGTGTTGAAATGCCACGAGTTAAGAAACAGGTGCTTTCTTTCCCTCTGCTCACTTAATGCAAGGCAAACCCATTACAGTTAAAGGATAATGTAATCACACCAATGTTCCTATGCATAACCCTGGGTTTCTGGAAAATCCTGGGTTGCTTTCAGGTCTGAAATCATGTGATTGTAAGCCAATTTACTAATTAAGCTAGACCAAGAATCCAAAACTGTCATCTGCTGCAATGAAATGAGAGCCCATTTTTTAAACTCTAGGTATAGTTTTAAGCAAATAAGTTGCAAAAGATACATTCTAAATATAAATTTGATTAAAAAAATCAAAATCTCAAATTTGTCAGCTTCGACTTTTACATAAAAGCAACCCCTTTAAAATTGCTTTCCTAATAGAAAATATAAATTCACTTGATTCTGTATTAGCTATCTTGCAGTTTAAAAACTATCAAGTATTTTGTGATTTTTAAAAAGCTATAATGACACTTTTGGGACAGATGGGGATAGATTAACGTGAACCTGTTTATTAGATAATGTACTGTACAAAGTTAAATTTCCAGGGTGTGATAATGACATTATAGATATCTAGAAAAATGCATTTGTTCCTAGGTTCAACTCTTATAAACAAATATTCCTATGGTCACATCTATAGGGTTTTTACTCTAGGTATAATTTTAAGCAAATAAGTTGCAAAAGATACATTCTAAATATAATTTGATAAAAATATAAAAATCTCAAATTTGTCAGCCTCAACTTTATTTATATAAAACATGCAAATTCTGGGCACCCAAACACATTCCTGACCAAACCAATTAATACATTTTGTTTAAATCGCTTTTCTGATTCATTTTGGTAGGCTCTTTTCACTACATATGGCTTCTTTCTATTTTGATTCCTTTTCCTGCTATTTTAATCTGCTTTCTAGTCCCTTCCTTGGTTATCTTTTTTCTTTTTTTTTTTTTTTTGCGACAGAGTCTCACTTGGTAGCCCAGGCTAGAGTGCAGTGGCTCGATCTGGATTCACTGCAACCTCTGCCTTCTGGGTTCAAGTAATTCTTGTGCCTCAGCCTCCCAAGTAGTTAGGACTACAGGCGTTTGCCACCACAGATGGCTAATTTTTGTATTTTTAGTAGAGACAGGGTTTCACCATGTTGGCCAGGCTGGTCTCAAACTCTGACATCAAGTGAACCACCCACCTCGGCCTCCCAAAGAGCTGGGATTATAGCTGTGAGCCACCATGCCCAGACTGGTTGCCTTTTTTCTTAAAATACTTTATCCAGAATCCCATGCAGTTCACAAACTACGTTCTAGAACTTAACTATGAAACTGAAAGCCACTAGAAAAAAAGGGAACTACATATACTACGGAAGTAGTTACTAAATCTCAGCAAATTCACAGATCAATATAACAAGTAAAAGCCCAAAGGTTTCAGAGCAGTGTATTTTAAACAAGCCACACAGGACCCATATTATAGTAGTCATAATATAAAAATATTGCCAGCCTAGCCAACATGGTGAAACCCCGTCCCTACTAAAAATAGAAAAAATTAGCTAGGCGTGGTGGTGCACACCTGTAACACCAGCTACTCAGAAGGCTGAGGCAGGAGAATTGCTTGGACCTGGGAGGCAAAGGTTGCAGTGAGCCAAGACAGCATCACTGTACTCCAGCCTGGGCGAAAGAGTAAGACCCCATCTCAAAAGAAAAATTGAACAGTAAACACATTACATCCTTTACAAGAATGGACTACCCTTGGAAAATACGTTGACAGACAAGACATTTCAATCTAACAAAATTTAAAAAGAATAACTTTTTTTTTTTTAAAGAAAATGGTATTTGCTACCTGTCAGAAAATCAGGTTCTTGGGCCAGGAGTGGTGACTCAGACCTTGTAATCCCAGCAGTTTGGGAGACCAAGGTGAGAGGATCACCTAGGTCAGGGGTTCAAGACCAGCCTGGCCAACATGGTGAAACCCTGTCTCTACTAAAAATACAAAAATTAGGTGGGCGTGGTGGCGTTCGCCTGTAGCCTCCCAAGCTACTTGGAAGGCTGAGACAGGAGAATCACTTGAATTCAGGAGGCAGAGGTTGCAGTGAGCTGAAATTGTCCCACTACACTCCAGCCTGACAACAGAGTGAGACTCTGTCTCAGAAAATAAAAAGAAAAGAAATTCACATTCTTCAGGGCTCAGGATTTCATTACCAGTCTGATGATGGCTCAATTTCACAGTTTTTTGTTTTTTTATGCCACAAGGAAATAATGATCCTTAAGAAGAGAAAGAGTGTGGGACAACCAGAAGGTGGGGTTTTGTTACATGAATGTTCAGGAAAAGGACAGACTTTAGCCACACTTGTTTGGCAGGGCCCCCAATTCGTCTAATGCCTAAATTATTTAACCCTTTGTTAACAGGCAGCCTTTAAAGGCATATAATTCCTCTGAATATTCTTTGCAGAGAGTCCCAGATACTCCTATGCTGGCAAAACAATCACAAAAAGCTCAGTGAAGCAAACTCAGCCAAGAAAGGTGCATCAGGTGAAGTGAAGCAATATCCTCGGGAAGAAAGACTTCCGTTTACAAGTTCTAACAAGATCAGGAGTCCACTAGATTAATTAAGCAGCTCTAAAGATCTGCTGTACAACATTGTACCTACAGCCAACAATACTGTATTAAACACTGGAAAGTTTGTTAAGAGGGTAGGTCTCCTGGTGAGTATTCTAATCACAATAAAATTTCTTTTTTAAAAAACAGAGGGGGCAAGTATCTGCTAAATGGTTTTCAGTTAGCGTCGTTCTCTTTTTGTGGCTGTGTACGATTCCATGATGTGAATGCACCACACTTCATTTCACCAGCACCCACTGATAAGACATTCTCGTGCTATTATGAACAGTATGCAGTGAATACCTGTGTGAGTACATCTGAGGATAAATTTCTGTAAGTGGAATTGCTGGGTCAAGCAAGATCACCTGAATCATTAACAATATTGGCAAAGCAATGTATTTGCAAGTGAGTGAGTTGTTTTCCTGTAATTTCCCTAACATGATCCATTTGCAAAATGTTTTATCTTTGTCGATCCTAGATAGGTGAAAAATGGCTTATTTCAATGTGTTTTAATCAGTATTTTTTTCAATTATGCATAAGGGCAAGCATTTTTCATGTGTGTTGGTGCCACTATTTTCTTTTGTACAAATTGTTTATGTCTTTCAATCATTTTCTTACAGAGTTCCTGTTCTTTTCCTTCTTAGTTCACAGGAGTTCTTTTTGTATTAGAGAAGTTAATACTTAATACACAACATAAAGCGCAAATATATTTTTCTGGTTTGTAATCTGTTTGTTTGCTTTGCTTATGGTGGTTGCTATGCCAATACTTTTTATTAGGTAATGAATTTTATGAAGGTTTCCCTTACGGCTTCTAGGCTTTACACCATCCTTAACGAAGACCGCTCCTACTCCAAAGTTATAAAAATATTCTCCTTTAGATTTTTCTAGACACCAGTCATCTGTGAACAGTGAAAAGTTCTGTTCTATCGTCATGAATTACATTCTGGCCATAACGTGCTATGGGCCATAAGGTATGGAAACTAAATTTAAGTTTTTGAAGTAACTTTTCCGACAGTGTGTACTTTATAAAGCACTATTCCCTGACAGCTGAGGAGGCAGGCAGTGCAAGACTTATTTGTCCTATTTTACCAGAGAAGTTAAATCACTGCCCTAAGCCACAGAGCCTGGCGCAGACACAAACGCAATGCCAGCTGTTGTTCTCTTATCTCCTTGACATTGCCTCTTTCAACAAAAGGACAACATCCACAAGCGTTAAAATCTTAAGGGATGTCTCCAAAGTCTTGTTCAAACAATTGCAAAATAAAATAACTTTTCTATTCAAAAACAATATTTATTTAAGTGGGCCACACAGTGATCCAATCAAACAGTGACTCAGCCTCAGAAGTCTGAGCCAATGTTCTCATCAATTGACAGAATTCCATGTTCCTATAGTGTGCCTCTATAACCCTTCAAAATTTAATTGAAAAGTAAGAGATGTAAATGTTCCCAGATGCCCAAAGATTCTGAGTGAGTTGTGAAGAGCTGCTTTTCTCAATTTGAAGAGATGGAAGGCAAGGTATATCCAAATCACCAGGGGCTCTTTTCAACCCCACACACTCTGACAATCCCCTCCCCACAATGCAACAGCCCCACCCTAGAAGGCTGTCTTATGCTTTCTTGAGTGTGTCGAAGACAGAAAAATATTTTAAGCCACTGGCCGGTGTGGTGGCTCACACCTGTAATCCTAGCACTTTGGGAGGCCAAGGCAGGAGAATCACTTGAGCCCAGGAGTTCCAGAGCAGCCTGGGCAATATGGCAAAACCCCGCCTCTACTAAAAATATAAAAATTAGCCCGGTGAGGTGGCACATGTCTGTAGCTCCAGCTACTGAGGAGGCTGAGGCACGAGAATCACTTGAACCTGAGAGGCGGAGGTTGTACTGAGCCAAGATCACACCACTGCACTCCAGCCTGGGAGACAGAGCGAGATCCTGTCTCAAAAATAAAAATAATTTAATTTAAAAATGTTAAGCCACTGTTCCAGATAATGGGGAATGCACTTGCACAATCCCTATAAGCCTCGCCCCTTCGGTTCCCTGGCCACCCCCTCAGCCAGGCTCTTCCGCCCACTCCAGGTGTCTTTTCACAGTGACCAGGCTATTAATAGTTTCTCGGCTTCCTCCCTCAGGCCCTTGGTCTTGCTGCTGTTCTCTTGACATTCACCCCTTTCTACCTCCCCAGCCCCAACTCACCAAGGTGGCTCCTTCCCAGCTTCATATCTTGGTTTAAAGGCCCAAAGAGGTTTCTGGACCACTCACTAAAGCAGACTCCCCCAGGAACTCTCTGTCCTTTCATTTTCCTATTGGACCTTCTCAAAGTCCATATTAATTTATTATTTACCTATTAATCTATTTTCTTGAGGATTATCTGTCCTCTGAAAAGTCCCTTGAGGGCAAGGACCTTGTCCAAATTACTTATGCTTTATAACTTTAGCACCTAGCACAGTGCCTGGCATATTGTCACTGTCCAGAAAATATGCAGTAAATTCAATCTGATTGAACAAGTTCCAGCTAATTTCTCCATTTCTGCATCTCCATAAAGTTTATAAGCAGCCCAACCACCTGGAAAGAAAAGATGGGCATAAGAATGACAGACCCTGCACCTCTCCTGCCAACCAACTTGTGAGCCCACTCATGGTTAATCATTCGACTTGTGAGGAAAGAAAGAATTTAGCCAGCAACAACGCAGTGAGGTGGCCTAAAGAACACTTTGTTTTCCTGTTGTTGTCGTTGTTTCTTTTGAGACTGAGTCTTGCTCTGTCGCCCAGGCTGGAGTTCAGTGGCGTGATCTCAGCTCCCTGCAACCTCTGCCTCCCAGGTTCCTCCCAGGAGAATCAAGTGGTTCTCCTGCCTCAGCCTCCCGAGTAGCTGAGATTACAGGTGCCAGCCACCACGCCTGGCTAATTTTTGAATTTTTTAGTAGAGACAGGGTCTTACCATCTTGGCCAGGCTGGTCTCGAACTCCTGACCTTGTGATTCACCCACCTTGACTCCCAAAGTGCTGGGAATACAGGTGTGAGCCACCGTGCCTAACCAGAACATTTTGTTTTCTATCTTTCCTCCTAAACTAGCTCCACTGGACTGTGGAGGATGAGACTGGGAAATAATGTTAACAGTATGCCACTAAAAATCCAAAATAGCAGTAAGACCAAAAAAAATTATTTACTATATCCCAGACACTATACCAAGCTTGCAACATGAGTTATCTCATCTAATCCTGGGAGGGGCCCCAGAAGCCAGGTAACATTACTATTCCAACTTTGAAAATAAGGAAAAGGTACCTAAGGCTGTGTAGCTAATAAAATGAAGAAGCCAGGATTCAGGCCCAGGCAGCCAGACTCAGAGGAACCCTCAGTACCCCTATATCCAATAGGGGATCCAAGCATCCCACTTAGAAATAAATGCTCAAAAGACAGCAGTAAGTGAAGAATACCAACCATAAACTGAGTTATTAATGGCTCAAACGCTTTAGGGATGAGGGTTGGGGGTAGAGTTCTTCCCGTACATGAACCTGGGAAAAGCTGACAGCCAGATACCTGAAAAGGTGTAATACTTGTCTTCCGAAAAGAGGTAATACTGAGAAAAGCACAGTGCATTCACATGACAGACCTAGTTAGGGTGACTAGCTATGAAGGGCCACCTAAGACTAAGCAGAGGCCAGTGGCAAGTCAGTCCAATTCATAATCACTGAGACCGACTGTTAAGAGTTCCAGGTTTCATCCTGGTGAGAATTTTTTTTTTGGATGATTAAGTAACACTCCTTGAGTTCTAATACCTAAAGATGTCAACACTCAGATATGAAACAGGCCACTTGTAACACAATGCTCACTGTTATGTACCAGAAGAAATTGCACTGAAGAATAAGAAGTGGAATTTGGACTTCTATCCTGTGGGAAGAATGGAGTGGGAGGCTTCATGAAGAAGGGGGGGCTTGACAGGTCTTGATGCTTGCATTAGGACAAGCAGAGAAAACAGGACCAGCCTGCAGTGATTAAGAGGCAGTAATGAGTTTGGGAGAAGAGAGGGGCCCAGTCCCCCATGAATGGGGGGCTGTGCTGGCAGAAAATCACAAGGAGGTTTGTCTGAAGGGCTGTCTGGGTGGGAAAAACTCAAATTCAAAGCATTTTTTTTAATTCTCTTACTCAAAGACAATCCATCAACATAGAAAATTTCCATGACCAAGTGTGTGGGGACTTCTTCCCACCAACAAGCAAGCAATCAATTCTGCGACAGACACCAGCTGGGTGTCCTCCAACTCAGATAAGCTCTGACCCTACCTACCTGGGGAGAGTATCAGATTCCAGAGGCTAAGGCTCAGACCCAAAAGACTGCCCCCACTTACAGTGCCAATCTCAAGCCCCAGGCTGTTTTACTGGTGCTTCTGACTCGCTGGCTATACACTGGGGATCCCACAACCTCCTCTTTGGGTTTAATTAATTTACTAGAGCGGCTCACAAAACTCATTACTGGTTTAATATAAAGGATAGCACAAAGGAAACAGATGAAAGTCTCTTCTGATGAAGCACAGGACAAGGTATGGGGAAGAGGCGTGGAGCTTCCATGCCCTCCCCGGGTGCACCAACCCTCAGGAACCTCCACACGTTCAACCATCCAGAAGGCCTCCAAACCCTGTACTCTTGGGCCTTTTTTTTTTAGACGGAGTTTCACTCTTGTTACCCAGGCTGGAGTGCAATGGCGCGATCTCGGCTCACCGCAACCTCCGCCTCCTGGGTTCAGGCAATTCTCCTGCCTCAGCCTCCCGAGTAGCTGGGATTACAGGCACGCGCCACCATGCCCAGCTAATTTTTTGTATTTTTAGTAGAGACGGGGTTTCACCATGTTGACCAGGATGGTCTCGATCTCTTGACCTCATGATCCACCTGCCTCGGCCTCCCAAAGTGCTGGGATTACAGGCGTAATCTCTTTTACAGAGACTTCACGGAACAGGGATGAATGAAGCATGAGCACCATGCAGAAATGTGACTGGACAAAAAGGATATGACCCAATACTAACAGACTGAGTGGGGAACTCAGCAAGGCCTGTCTGTTCAGATTCTTCTGGTCTTGGTGCAGCACTGCTTCCCCCAGGGCAAAGGGCAGGACCCCTCCTGAAATGAGGGTCTTATGATCTACAATCAGGCAACATAAGTCAGAGAATTTCTTTATGGAAACACAGGGGAAGACTAGCCTTGGGGAGAAACAGGAGCAGGTTGAAGGGAGTGCAGGAGAAGGTCAGAAAGAGGTCCTGTTTTCTGAGGCCTGCTTCTGAGGCCTCAAACACCCAAACACTGTAACAGGGCTATGGGAGTTATGGGCCACGAACTGTGGGCAAAACCAACATATCATAATATCACAGGCTGTGATGAGCATTTTAAGATTGGGAAGTCCCTGAAGAATAAGAAGAGGAATTTGGACTTCTATCCTGTTGGAAGGCAGAGATGGAATAAGTGGAAGCTTGACATGATGGCAGTGATTCATCTAGGATGGGTGTTGGATGGATTGCTGGGGAGATAAATTACAGGCCATGAACTTCATCAGGAGACTGATGGAATGTGCCAGCCAGGGGAAGAGCTCATGGACTCAGGCAGGCAGGAAAAATGGAGAAGCGCACTGGAAAAAACAAGAAGCAGAGCCGAGCTTTTCTGGGCAGGAAAGCGATTTGATGTGCTACTATAATGGCGGATACATGGCATTACACGTTTGTCAAAACCCATAGAACATGCAACACCAAGAATGAACCCTAAAGTGAACTGCAGATGTAGACTTTGGATGATGATGATGTATCAATGCAGGTTCATCAGCCATTACCAATGTACCGAGGCGCTGATGTTGATAATGGGAGAGGTGGGTTATGGGGAACAGGGAAGCTCTGTACTTTCATTTTTGCTGTGAACCTAAAACTACTCTAAAAAATAAAGACTATTAAAAAAAAACGCCAGCCTGGGCAACATGGCAAAACCCTGTCTCTTAAAAAAAAATTGCAAATTAGCTGGGTTTCATGGCACACATCCATAGTCCCAGCTACTTGGGAGGCTAAGGCTGGAGGATGGCTTGAGCCTGGGAGGCAGAGGTTGCAGTAAGCTGAGATCACACCACTGCACTCCAGTTTGGGTGACAGACCCTGTCTCAAAAAAATTATACAAATAAATGAATAAACAACAAGAAAAATTTGGACACAGGGCACGATGGATGACTCACAGCCCCGGTGACTGGAAGAAGACTGGTGTTCCCAGTAGAATGAGGAAGCTGGAAAGGGGGGCTGTTTTGAGAGGTAAGAAACTGAGTTCCAGTGGGCACATGTTAGGATGATGGGGATATCCACACAGGAGAGGCATCTGGACAGCAGCTTGGGTCTGAGATAAGGAAAAGATACAGGGATGCAGATCAGAGGAAAAAAAATCAACATTAAATGTTCTGCTTCTAAACCGAAAGAGAAATTATCTTTTTTTAAAGGAACCCCATTGTAACACACTGGAAATAACCCTCTTTCCCTCACAGTGCCTCTGTTATGAAGACCCACTTCAGAGGAGCAGTTTAGGGGGCAGGAGGGCATAGTGAGTGGTAAAGGTAGTGTGAAGCATTCAACTCTAGACCACCTGGTTGTGAATTCACATTCTGCCCTTTGCCAAATTATTTCCTCTCTGTGCTTCAGTGCTCTCATCAGTAAGAGGGGATAACTGCCTGCTTCATGATCTCCTGTAAAGACCAAATGAGCAAGCGTGGAGGCCTTTGCCTGGCTCCAACTGTGCCAGCTATAGTCACTGTTCATTCTCACACTTACCCAGGACCCTCAAAGTGAAAAATACTGAGGTGCCTTGCTCATGGTCACAGAGCATTTGTTCTTTACAAAAATTTTCTGTCTGGGCACCGTGGCTCACGCCTGTAATCCCAGTGTTTGGGAGGCTGAGGAGGGCGGATCGCTTGAGCCCAGGAGTTTCAGAACAGCCTGGGCAACATGGCAAAACCCACCTCTACAAAAATACAAAAAAATTAGCCAGGCATGGTGGTGAGTGCCTGTTGTCTCAGCCACTCAGGAGGCTGAGGTGGGAGGATCACCTGAGCCCAGGAAGCCATGATCATGTCACTATACTCCGGCCTGGGAGACAAGTGAGACCCAAAAAATTCTCAAAAAAATTCTCTTCAACCATCTTTTGTCAAATGGGATAATAATATTTAGGGAGCAGAATATTTTAAAGCTATATGCTCTAAAACTCAGCTACACTGTGGCCATTCCCAGCGAATGGATCATTTACTCACGGATGTCCAATGCCTGCCCTTGATCTGAGAAGCCTAAGATAAGTAATTCAAGAAAGTCCTTCTAAAAAATGGGTGAAATGTGGCTGGGCGCAATGGGTCACGCCTGTAATCCCAGCATTTTGGGAGGCTGAGGCAGGCAGACCACTTGACCTCAGGAGTTCAAGACCAGCCTGGCCAACCTGGCGAAAGCCCATCTCTACAACAAAAAAATAAAATACAAAAAAATTAGCCGGGTGCAGTAGCTCATGCCTGTAATCCCAGCTACTAGGGAGGTTGAGGCATGAGAATCATTTGACCCTGGGAGTCAGAGGTTGCAGTGAGCCTCCATTGGGCCACTGCACTCCAGCCTGGGTGACAGAGAGATTCTGTCTCTAAATAAATAAATAAATTTAAAAATAATAGAAGTGGGTGAAATGCCAAAGTTACTATTCTTAAACTCTTACTTGCTGGCAATAATGACTGTAATCCAAGGACATTTGACATGTGTCTGTCTACAAACTCAGTTTGGCAAAGTCCTCAAAATAGAGGCTACCATTTTTCAAGGTTTCCCAACCACTAGCGAAGTGAGGTGACTAGCAAATGGCAGTATCCTGTCTGTGCCTGGTTATAAGTCTTTAAACTTATTTCCCAGCATATGAAGTTTCCTGTGTTTCTGTGCAGAAGGAGTTCAGTTTCTCAAGGTCTGATCATCTGCAGACAAGCTGATGAAGAGACTCCAAGTCATTGGCTATGAGATTCCATAACCCAGAGCTAACACTGCCTGCACTGCCTGCTCCTAACCCAAACATTGACCTTCAGGGTCGGCAGGAGGAGCACATCTTCTCCCCAGCTCTCCCAAATGACACTCTACAGTAAGAGCTGCTACATTAGTGAGAAAGGAGAAGATAATTACAGTGTGATAAAAAACTCCTTTGTGTGTGTTTGTGTTTATAACTTCTAAGGAGTGTTGGCTGCCCACATATAAAGCCCTTTGTTCTGCCCTGTACTTTGATTTCAGTTTGTAAGTTGAAGACAGGAGAGTATCCATAGTTACAGAGGAAGAAGACTGGAGCTCATGGACAAATGAGGGGGATGGAGTGAGGGGTAGGGATGAGAGGAGGAAAGAGGGACCCAGGAGATGATACAAGGTCAGGATGCCCCAGGGTGACTTTTCTACTAACCCAGTAAAGTCCACTGAACTAACAAAACACATGGTAGTGGTGGTGGATTTCTCCATCCAGGAGGGAAGGGGCTGAGTTTGTGTCGGAGCTAACACCAAGGTGAAAAAGAAAGTATATGAGGCCTCTCCCATCCATCCCCCAGGAAATTCACAGAAAACCTCAGCAGGGCTTTGGATTTCCCTGGGCCATGGGTTTGTGGGTTCTCACCAAGCTTAATCAGCTCTCTAACGAACAGGAGCCCAGGCTTAAAAAGATGACACTGGGGTTAACAGAGAATGTGTGATTCTTTCCCAAAAGTAACTAAACATAGTTTGATTGCACTTTTTAACATCAAATGCCACAGGAATGCACTGAAAAAAGTAAATAATTAGGGAGTACCCACCCTCATTTGTGTTCACAGGCCTTAGACAGCTCAAGTTCTTCCAGTGAAACATGGTAAAGTAGGACTGAAATAAACAAGTACAGCTGATAATTCTTGTATATATACCTCCCCAGACACACCCCCACTTCTTTCAAGGTTCTGGAACGGTCAAGCTTATGCAGTGTGATCCTATCCGGACCCTCTCGTATCTGCCCACACCCCTGGCCCTGCCACCAGGCCCAGCCATTACTATGGACACATGGCAGGACTGGAGTGACATGTTCTGATGTACTTTAAAAGATTACTCTGTATGCCTCTGGGAAATTAGATTGGAGGGGAGCAAAGTGGAACCAGAGAGACTCAATCAGAAGCTAGTATGAAAGTAACAATGGCGACCTAAGATTCAAGACAAGGAGGGACTGAACTGGAGAATCATGCAAGACCTTCAGAGGGCTTAGAAGTGGGCCGAAGATGAGAAAAAGCTCCTAGGTTTCTGGACTGAACAAACAAATGGAAAGCATAGGCCTTTATTCAGATGGGGAAGGCTGGAGGAGACGGTGTTGGGGTGAGTAGGGGAGCAAAGAATGACCCAAGGTTTCCAAGCCCTCATCTGCACAGTGCACCACAACCTTCCCAAATCTCATTTTGTATTCTCAATTATGTGTTCTTTTTCTTACAGAGGGCCCCAAATTATGCAAGCCTTAGGCCCTTACAAAACCAGGGAGAGGATCAAGTATTGGGCAAGTTAATTTGAGATGTCTGTGACATACCCAAGAAGCCACAGTCAAATTCAATGTTAAATATCTAATCTGGAGCTGTCAAGAGAGAGCTAGCTATCCACACCAGGGAATTAGCAGTTTATTAATAATACTTTAAGTCATAGAATGAAACAGCTTGTCCTGAGTGTGTCACAGCCTCTGGATCACCCAGGAATAAGATACAGGTTCCTAGGTCTCATGCCGGAACCATTGAATTGGAATATCAAGACCCAGAAATCTGCCTAACAAGTTTCCGAGATAATTCCTATGCACAAAAATGTTGGAAAACCACAGATTTAGGGAGAAAACATAAAGAAAAGAAGAGGACTCAGAATAGGCTCCAAGGAGCCCTCAACTGAAGGAATCAGAGAAAGCAGAGGAACAGGCAAGGGATTGGAACAGAGTGGCCAGAGGAGTGGAGGAAAGCTGAGGAGTTCAGCATGATGAAGGCAAAAATTTATAAAGAGGGTCGGGGGAGCCTGAGAGACTGCACTGCAGCCTCCAGCTCCTGAACTCAAGAGATCCTCCTACCTCAGCCTCCCAAGAAGCTAGGACTACAGGTGTGTGCCACCATACCCAGATTTTGCCTAAGCTGGTCTCAAAGTCCTGACCTCAAGCAATCCTCCCACCTCAGCCTCCTGAGTCACTGGGATTACAGGTGTGAGCCACCATACCCCAACTCTTTTAGTCTTCTTTAATTGTTGGAGCATCAACCTTCAGCCAGGAGATGGCCTTACTTCCCAGTGAACCACATACTATGCAGAAATCTCAGACTTCAGGGGACTGGGGGTTTATTTTTATTTATTTATTTTTGAGACAGAGTTTCATTCTGTTGCCGAGACTGCAGCACAGTGGTGCAGTCACAGCTCACTGCAGCCTCAACCTCCTGGCTCAAGCAATCCTCCCACCTCAGCTTCTCACGTCGCTGGGACTACAGGCATGTGCTACTACCCCCGGCCCAGGGAATTTTGTTTGAATTTCTAAATATCTCAGCAAAAACCTTCCAATACACCAATTCTACCGAGAGGTCTGAGTGGCTGCCTTGTGCCTCAACCAATGCATGTCTGCAACAATCCTCTTCTTTTCCCCAAGCAGCTTTTCTTTTCCTGGCTCACATCTCTCAGAGTTGTAGATTCCCATACCAAATCAGAGTAAAGTGGCCCAGCTAACAGGATCACACGCCAAACCATGTCGTATTTTCACAGGCACTTCCCAGCAGCTTTGCTGGCCTTGTGCACTGGGCAGCCGGGTGAGTGAGCTGGGGAGGGTCTCGACAATTCATAATTATTATCTGGCACCACTTAATCCACAGAGAACTATCAGGCTATAATGGAAAGAATATGAGACTAGAAGTGCAGGGACCTGAGTTTCAGTCCCCTTTTTGCCTCTTATTAGCTGTGTAGTTCAGATTAAATTATTCCGCCTCTTCATTTGGCCTCATTTGTAAAATGAGATTATTAGAATACAATGATCAGTAATGATTTTCTTTCTCCCAAGCGTGACCAGGTAAGAATCTGAAGAAAGCTATAGATTCTCTCCCCCAGAATAATGCACTTTTGCACATGAATATGAAATAAGGCTGGGCACAGTAGCTCACATCGGTAATCCCAGCACTTTGGGAGGCTGAGGTAGGTGGATTGCTTGAGCTGAGGAGTTCATAAGCAGCCTGGGCAACATGGCAAAACCCCATCTCTACAAAAGTACCAAAAAAAAAAGAAGTAAAAACGAAATCATATATTTGAAAGGGGTTCACAGAGCTAACAAAGACTATTTCCCTATCCCAGAGGCAAGATTACTGAGGCCTAGCATAAGCTTTTAAAAATAACAGAGACTACGTAGAAATATATGCAGAATCACAAAGCCTTGAGTAAAGTTGAATCATTTATAAAACTAAAAGCATCTCTTCTGCAGAAACTGAGAGCAAGGAATAGTTACTTAGGGAAAAATAAATGGAAGTATCAATAGGAGTTGCCCTTGATAGAAGCCTGGCTAAGCCTTGTACATTTGCAGGTGGGTGTCTGAGAGTTACTACTGATTCCAGACCCGGGATCCTAGTTCAAATCTTGGCTCTAGCATTACTAGCTGTTTGATCTTGGGCTTGTGCCTCAGTTTCTGCATCTGTAAAAAGAAATAGGACCCTTGTAACAGGGCCTGCCATAGTGAGCCCTAGATAGCTATTAGTGTATAATAGAAAGCTGGGCTGGACTTGGTGACTGATGCCTGTAATCCCAGCACTTTGAGAGGCCCAGGCGGGTGGATCACAAGGTCAAGAAATGGAGACCATCCTGGCCAATATGGTGAAACCTCGTCTGTACTGAAAATACAAAAATTAACTTGATGTGGTGGTTCGCACCTGTAGTCCCAGATACTCAGGAGGCTAAAGCAGAAGAATCGCTTGAACCCAGGAGGCGGAGGTTGCAATGAGCCAAGATCACGCCACTGCACTTCAGCTTGGTGACAGAGCAAGACTCTGTCTCAAACAGACAAACAAAAAATCTGACACACATTTGCTGAGTAGTTAAAACTGTAAGCTGAGGAGTTTAGAGAAATCATAAATACTTTGATGCCTTAGTTTCCCCAGACGTAAACTGAGGACAATGTTTCGAAGCTTAATGAGAGTGCCACATAAAAACTCTTTTCACAATGCCTGGCACATAATAAGTGCTTGATAAATGTCAGCTGTTGTATTAACAGTTCCAGGAGGCAAAGATTACCATCATCCTTTTTTATTTCTGAATAATAGACAACTCAGAGAGTGTTATGTGCCCTGCCAAGGAAACTATGCTTAGAAAATTATTATTATTATTATTTTTATTTGAGATGGAGTTTCGCTCTTGTTACCCAGGCTGGAGTGCAATGGTGCGATCTTGGCTCACTGCAACCTCCACCTCCTGGGTTCAGGCAATTCTCCTGCCACAGCCTCCTAGAAAATGATACCAAGATTTCAACTCAGATGGGTCTGGAACCACAAGTTCTAACCACTACACTATATGCCCTCCTCTTTGAACAGGGCTTAGAGACAGAAGAGCTAATTCATACCTACTAGATTACTAAGAGAAATATGTTTGGAGATAACAGTGCTAAATTTGGGGGATTCCCCACAGGGTCAATCATGAGCTTGGCCAAAAGCTTCTCCGTCATGCTAGGAAATGAAAATCTGTGTAGACTGGACCCTGTTCTCAACCAATTGTCTTTCACCAAGTGGTTGTGAAACCACAGCCCTGACACCAAAAACGGAAAAAAGAAGTCATTTTCCCCAATAGCTGAATGAGCAAAATGAAGCCTTAAAATTACAGTTGTGATCCTAGGGCTGAGAAAAGATATCCAGTGCTCCAGAGCCAAGCAGAACTGCTGTAGTAGTACACTAACGTTACTTTTTCAGTAACACACTCTTTTTTTTAATGAACATGTTTATTTCTATTATGTTAGGTTCCCTAACTCAGGGGTTCTTCCCATTCGTAAATTAAGAGGAAGTGTGTACCAGCCTGGAGGGGAGACTCCCTGGAGAGGCAAAGTGTCAGCTTGAGCAAGTTCCACTGTCAACACTGATGTCTTTCCTCCCCAGTTAAATCGTAATCAAAAGTGAAAATGAAACGGAGTGGCAGAAGAAACAGGACAACCAGTTGAGTCCATGCTAATCACTGATATTTCACATCTTTACAGTTTCTTCTCAATGTATTTTATTTTTGTATTTTTATTAAAAACTGCCCTTTAGATCAATCTCAAGTCTACCCTTTCTTTAAAAAACAGTAATAAAAGGCTGAGCATGGTGGCTCAACCCTATAATCCTAGTACTTTGGGAGGCCAAGGCAGGTGGATCGCTTGAGCTCAGGAGTTCCAGACCTGCCTGGGCAACATGGCAAAACCCTGTCTCTAAAAAAAAAAATACAAAAATTAGTCAGGGGTGTGGTGGCTGCACCTGTGGTCCTAGCTACTAGGGAGGCTGATGTGGGAGGATCACTTAAGCCTGGGAAGTGGAGTTTGCAGTGAGCCGAGATCGCACTGCTGCACTCCAGCCTGAGTAACAGACTAAGACCCTGTCTCAAAAGAAAAAGAAAAAAGAAAATAATATTAAGAATAATAAAGGTCCAGCTATGTACCTACCTTAGGAATAGGCATCACTGGAAGTGATGGCAGAGGCGAGGCAGGAGTCCCTGACCTCACCTCCATTCTCCCACTGAGGAGCCCGGCAGAGGCTGGTCAACTACCCAAGCAGTGCCCCCTTCTTCCTGGTGAAGGCCTCAGCCCTCCAGCCCAGCCCCCTCCCAGGAAAGGAGGAGTTTACACAATCCAAAACCAGTTCCCAGGCCCCAAAGGTGGACGTAACTGGGGTGGAAGTCGGAAGCCCGCCAGCTTGTAGGCCTGGTTCTGCTCCCATCTGGCTGAATGATCCCGGCCACAATACTCAGTCTCCCCCGGCCTTTGCCTCCCGGTCTATAAAATGAAAGGTTTGATGGAGATAATGTACAAGCCTCCTCCCTGTTCTAATTTTCTAATTCCACCATTCTTAACATGTCATGCAGAGATACAAGCCCTTCCTTTCAGCAGGACATGTTACTCCCCATTCTATGACCAGCTCTCTGAATAATCCATGTAATTTGGGAAAAGTATGATATATCAGAACTGAAAAACAGGCTGTTGCTTTCCTGGTCCCCAAATCTGATAATCAGACAATATGGATTTTCCCTCGGGCCTTTCCCAAAATCCCACAATCCCACAATCCCACGAATAAACCTGCCTACCCCTCCCAATTACTCAACTCAAAGCTACCCGTTCATGAATAAAAAAATTTTTTTAAAAAGTCCCTCCAGCCCCCCTCCGTCCAACCTGGCCTGGTGTAAGATGCCACAGCACTTCTTCCGTAATCTAGAATTCACCTCTGCCCCACCTTCTCCCCGGGTTGTCTTTTTAGGCTAGAACCCCTGGATCCTCACGCTCCGTCTCTGCGCTCTAGCAGCCAGCTGACCATTTCTCCCTGCCTGGCACACCTCGGCTGAAAAGGAGGCGGCTCCTCTGCTCCAAGCCCAGGGAACCCAAACCTCTTCCCAGCCCGCAAGGGTGCAGAGGGAAGGGCCAGCGCCTCTGGAAAGAAGGGCCGCTGTCCCCATCTAGGCGGCGCAGGGGAGGCCCCCTAAGCGGGTCTCTTCTCACTTACGGGCGACTCCTCCGGGCAGAGCAGGGCAGGGCCGGGCAGAGCAGGGCAGGGCCGGGCAGGGCTTGCGGGCCGCGGAGTTTGCTGACTCAAAGGCGCGAGGCGGTGGCGGCAGTGGTGGCGGCGGCGGGAGCGCACGCGAGCGCAGCCCCGCGCTCCCCGCGCACGTAGCGGCCCCGCGCCCGCGCTCAGCGCCCGCCGTCCGCCGTGTGGCCGCCACTCCTCGTGCTTCCGCCCCCTCGCGCAGCCCAGCCCAGGTGCCCGCAGGCCCTGCCGAGCCGGCCTCCTGCCTCTTGGAATTCGGTTAGGGAGGAAATGCCCCCGTTAGCCCGGACGCTGAAGCTGGAGGTGATCCAGCAGCAGCCTTTGGAATCGCCACCTGGGTCACCTTAAGCTTCCTAACCCCGACCCCACAGTTATGGGGAGGATTGCCGATGGGGAGAGGGACGGACAAATAACGTGATAGAAAAATGGCAGAATGTTCATAGCATCTAGGTTCTGGGCTTATGGGTGTTTGTATAAAATTATTTCAACTTTTGTATATGTTTGAAATGTCTCTTAATAAAACATTTGGGAGGAAAGCTATGAGATCTGCCAAGGGACCTGACTCAGAAAGGCATTTCCCAAATGGCACCTGAGGTTGGGTCCCCACGCCTGTTTACATGGAAAACCGCAATCATCACTTGAACTGCTGAGTCACTGAACGACACAGAGTAATAAACATAGCCTTAATACTTCATTTTTCAGGCATGAATTTTCTCATTAGACACAGCTTGTTGCTGTTCATCCACTGGGGACCATTCCAGTCCCACCTGAAAATGCATCTGTTCCCGCCACACCTACGTTAACTCCCTAACAAAACTTATAAACATACAATGTTGTGTCTTAACATCTTGGATCTTGAAATTGAATTGCTGAACCCTCAGTCACTGGTATTTTAATTTCCTAAAATGCATGAGTCATAACACACGTGAATGCAACCATGATCACTTTTGAAAATCAAATTAAAGTGTAGTTTTTAAATTTTTGTCCTTATGCTCCACAAAGAAAAGCATTGAGTAGAAAACAAAATGCAGCATATACCTAAGATCCTAAGAGATTCTGTAAAATTAAAATCTTTCTGAACTTATTGTCAAGAGCATGACTTTACAGCTGTAGACAGAGCAACAGCAAACCCTTGGAGAGTCTACTGAAAGTCATTTAAATATCTGTTAGAATTATGACCCTATTAAGAATGGTAACTTGAAATCTGAATACAGGAAACTGACTTAAGTGACGGTCACCTTTTTAGATTGTGGTATTTTTGTTATACCATCGGTAGGGTGGGGTAAAAACTGGGACTCTACAGTAGTTAAGAATTCCTGCCTAGTGGCCAGGCTGGTGGTTCATGCCTGTAATCCCAGCACTTTGGGAGGCCGAGTGAGGTGAATCATCAGGTGTCAGAGACCAGCCTGGCCAACATGGAGAAGCCCCATATCTACTAAAATACAAAAATTAGCTGGACGTGGTTGCGCATGTCTGTAATCCCAGCTACTTGAGGAGCTGAGACATGGGAATCACTTGTACCAGGAGGCGGAGGTTACAGTGAGCCAGGATCTCGCAACTGCACTCCACCCTGGGTGACAGAGTGAGACTCTCTCTCTCCAAAAAAAAAAAAAAAAAAAAGCCAGATGCCGTGGTTCAAGCCTGTAATCCCAGCACACTTTGGGAGGCCGAGGCGGGTGGATCACGAGGTCAAGAGATAGACACCATCCTGGTCAACATGGTGAAACCCCGTCTCTACTAAAAATGCAAAAAATTGGCTGGGCATGGTGATGTGTACGTGTACTCCCAGCTATTCGGGAGGCTGAAGCAGGAGAATTGCCTGAGCCCGGGAGGCGGAAGTTGCGGTGAGCCAAGATCGCGCCATTGCACTCCAGCCTGAGTAACGAGAGCGAAACTCTGTCTCAAAAAAAAAAAAAAAAACCTGCCCTACTGAGAAGACCACCATAAACATTGATTTTTTTTTTTTTTGAGACAGAGTCTCGCTCCATCGCCGGGAGCCAGGCTGGAATGCAATGGCAAGACCTCGGCTCACTGCAACCTTTGCCTCCCGGGTTCAAGCAATTCTCCTGCCTCAGCCTCCTGAGTAGCTGGGATTACAGGCACGCGCCACCACGCCCAGCTAATTTTTGTATTTTTAATAGAGACGGGGTTTCACCATGTTGGCCAGGATGGTCTGGGTCTCTTGACCTCGTGATCCGTCCGCCTCGGCCTCCCAAAGTTCTGGGGTGTGGATCACTTTAGGTGAGGAGTTCAAGACTAGCCTGGCCAAGATGGTGAAACCCCATCTCTACTAAAAATACAAAAATTAGCCAAGTATGGTGGCGGGTGCCTGTAGTCCCAGCTACTGGGGAGGCTGAGGCAGAGAATTGCCCGAGCCCAGGAGGCAGAGGTTGCAGTGAGCCGAGATAGTGCCACTTCACTCCAACCTGAGTGACAGGGAAAGACTCTGTCTCAAAAAAATAAATAAATACATAAACATAAATATCAAAATTCTTAATAGATGAGCATTTTAACCCTGGGGAGACTGAAAATTGAGTATGAAATGTTTAAAAGATTCAAGCCTGTAATATTAGTATTTCATTTTAAGGCATTTGGGCACACTTGGAATTCTATGTAATGTTAACATGTAAGAGAACTTGGCCTGCTGAAGTAACCATTTGCCTTGTACTTCAAGTTTTAAAATGTGTAATTTAATACCTGGATATTAATGAGCTGAAAATAGTCTTATTAAGTTAATAAACAGTATTGGAACACTCACTAGAACTTAAGATTTACCATATTTATAAATTTAATTTATTAGATGTTGAGTTACTTGCTAATCGGACAATTAAAGATCTTTACAAATGAAACAAACATTAAATTCATGAATGAAGTTAAAAAGGTTTAGAGGTGATTAAGTTAATGGGATCAAACATTAATCGTATGCCTTTTGGGTTGTTAAAGTTTGCTAGAGTTATAAATGGAGTATGATAGCTTTGCACAGTGGCAGTATCATAGCCAATGAGGTTTATCCGAGGCACGATTATTGCTAATTGAAAACTTTTCCCAATGCCCCACTGTGATGACTTGCAACATAGTTGGCATCGGCAATTTTTGACAGTCTCTACAGAGACTGAATAATAAATAAATAAATAAATAAATAAATGGAATAAATTTAAGTGTGATATTGTAAAATATATATTTGGTCATCATCCCCATTTCCTGGTATAAAACTCTTAAAATCCTTAGAATCCTCCAAATGATGTTTTTCTGTATGCTAATGAGTTGACTGGTGGTGGCTGGCAGCTCTTAGGAGGCTTCAGGAAGAGGCTCGTCACTAGAAAGACCACACCCTGATTAGAGGGTTGGAACTTCCAGCCCCATTCCCCAACATCTCTGGGGTGGGGAAGGGCTGAAGGTTGAGTTGATCACTAACAAACAATGATTTAATCAATCATGCCTATATAATGAAGCCTCCGTAAACGCACAGGAGGACAGGGTTCAGAGAGCTTCGGGGTGGCTGAACACATGCAGGTGTCTGGAGGGTGGTCCACCTGAGAAAGACATGGAAGTCCTATGCCCCTCCCTCCATGCCTTGCTCTATTCATCACTTCATCTGTATTCTTTGTACCATCTTTCTGATAAATTTATGTGTTTCCCACAGTTCTGTGAGCCATTCTAACAAATTATTTGAACCTAAGGATGGGCTTATGGGATCCCCAATTTAGAGCTGATGGGTCAGAAGCACAGGTAAACAGCCTGGGCAGACCTTGCAATTGTCATCAGAAGTAAGGGGAGGCAATCTTGTAAGATTGAGCCTTCAAACTGTTGGATGTCTCCAGGTAGCTAGTATCAGAATTGAATTGGGGCTGGGCGCAGTGACTCACGCCTGTAATCCCAGCACTTTGGGAGGACGAGGAGGTTGGATCACATGAGGTCAGGAGTTCGAGACCAGTCTGGCCAACAAGGTGAAACCCTGTCTCTACTAAAAATACAAAAATTAGCTGGTCATGATGGCCCATGCCTGTAATCCCAGCTACTCGGGAGGTGAAGGTAGCAGTGAGCCAAGATTGCGCCACTGCACTTCAGCCTGGGCAACAGTGAGACGCCATCTCAAGAAAAAAAACAAGGAATTGAATTGGGTTGGAGGACACCCAGCTGGTGACCGCTGCGGAATTAACTGATCACTTGGTGTGTGGGAAGAAACCTCTACATCTTAGTCAAAGAAGCCTTCCATGTTGACTGTAGAGTGAGACCAGAGGAAAAACTGTTTTTCCACACAGTTAGGCAAATTTTAAAAACTAAGGAATAATTATACTCTTAACTTGTAATTTTAACAAATCACATGTTCTAAAAATAGCATCAAAATTATATTTTCTGTGCACAAGAACTACTCTTAGAAGTGCGCACACACACACACACACACACACACACAAACATTTATGACCAGGATGGGAATGGTGGCTCACGACTATAATCCTAGCACTTAAGGAGGAGGCCAAGGTGGGCAGATCACCTGAGGTCAGGAGTTCACGACCAGCCTGGCCAACATGGTGAAACCTCGTTTCTACTAAAAATACAAAAAATTAGCCAGGTGCGGTGGGACATACCTATAGTCCCAGCTGCTTGAAGGCTGAGTCAGGAGAATCACTTGAACCTGGAGGGGGAGGTTGCAGTGAGCCAAGATCATGCCTCTCCACTCCCACCTGGGCGACAGAGCAAGACTCTCAAAAAAAGAAAAAAAAAGAAACAATTATGACCATTTCTGCCTCTCTTGGTGTAAGGTCCTTACAGTGGGGAAAGGTATTTTATTCTGTGTCTCATGGCGTATCTTCTCAGTTCGTTGTAATTAGGGCTGTAATGGGAGCATTTGAGAAACTCCTCACTTTCCTGTTATATTTGTGGTAGATGTACCACGGCACCACCTTCACAGGGTTGTTGTCGAGTTTAAATGAAATAACCCAGGTAAAGCTTTTGTGCTGGGTAAACAGCAAGTTTTCAGTAAATTTTAGCTATTATTATAACTTGATCCTCTTCTCCAATGTCTCCTGTCTCCAAGCTAAGTACACTTAGTTACACACATTAAAGAAAGCTATCTCCACCCGCTGGCCTTCCTCCATCTCTTGGAAAAATTGCAAAATCCACAGATAGTAAAAATGGAAGTTGCCTGGACTTGGTGTTCAGAAATTATAATTAACTGATAATATACATAGTATTGTATTAAGAAACACTTTACCTTTGAGTGTTCATGAATGGTCCTGCCTTCTTGGGGAACACTGTCACAGGAAATATTTGCAATGAAGGGAAGATGGTTTTTACCTTTCATGAAACAACTAATAATGGGATTTAAGAAAAAATTTAAACAGGCCGGGTGCGGTGGCTCAGGCCTGTAATCCCAGCACTTTGGGAGGCCAAGGCGGGTGGATCATGAGGTCAAGAGATCGAGACCATCCTGGTCAACATGGTGAAACCCCATCTCTACTAAAAATACCAAAATTAGCTGGGCATGGTGGCGAGTGCCTGTAATCCCAGCTACTCAGGAGGCTGAGGCAGGAGAATTGCCTGAACCCAGGAGGCGGAGGGTGTGGGGAGCCGAGATTGCGCCATTGCACTCCAGCCTGGGTAACAAGAGCAAAACTCCATCTCAAAAAAAAAAAAAAAAAAAAATTAAACGAATGACAGATAATTTGGATTTTGATTTGTGATCTTGTGATTATAATTACTGTTTTTTTCAAAAAGATGAAATATAGATTAATGGTGAGTAAAATCACCACTCTCAAATATCAATCTAATATAGTTTTTCAAAATATGTAATGTAAGCCTGCCTCCCAGATGAAGGGATTTCACTTCTCATCCATTCACCCACCTCCTTATTCTTATTAGTGAATTAATGTGCTCCCAGTTAACACTCCAAACCCGCTAACTTTGGCACTTCTTTTGACCCAATTCCTTCCTTTAATCTACTCAGGTCCAAGATCCATACATTTCATCTTAGTCAGATCATGGTGGAACTCACCTTCTGTGTTCCATTCTCCTGCAGACACTCTGAACTCTCAGAATCCTACAGTAGCCTCTCTACAGTGGTCCAATTTACTGGTTTTTCAAATGCCTTTAGCAACTGAACCCTTTCTTCAAATGAACCTCATTTATAAAACAAAGAAAAACACAATTCCATTACTATACATTTATTTGATGAATTCAATTTTATAGCTTTTGCTAATTATAAAGAAATCAATGACCATTGGAAGCTGT